>NC_056042.1:14470038-14688068 GCF_004379255.2 Salvia splendens
CATGAGGTTGCAAGTATAATGAATTTAACTACTAAAAAATGAAAGAAGATCAATCAAATTAGTGTATTTATTATTTTAGGGTTATGATTCGGCTAGCTTATTTTTATGATTTGACCAGAAAAAGTAATATCCTGCAATCATAAGGGAGGATATGCCAAGAACATATGTTACCATTTATTCACTAGAACGCGATTCGACTCATTCCTAACCAGTGTTGTTAAAAGCGCGTCCCAAGCGCGTGGCGCTCAGGCACCAACTGAATCGCCTAGAGGTGGCGGGGCGAGTCTGGGGCGGCTAAAATTTAAATCAGAAAAACACTAATGCCTTCAAATCTTATCAAATCTTGTTTTCCTAAATAACTCAAACATAATTAATGTCGAAATATAATCATTTAAATCTGATCCTAATCCCTTTAAATCACCATAATATAGCTAAAAATAATAATTTTTTCGTTTCTCCAAAAATAAAACCTTTCCAGCTCTTCTCCTCTTCTCAAGACATTAACTATTCCTATTTATCCTCTTCTCAATTAATTCCTCCCTCTTCTACTCAAATTCTTTTTTAGTATAGCAAGAAAAGAAGAATTCTAATCTGATAATGCCCCCATTGCCCCGCGCCCGGATTTTTACATAATCATCCCGTGGCCCTAACAACACTATTCCTAACATTAGAATAGGTCTCCACTAGCAATTAAGATTTACAATGTTTCACGCATCCACGAGTATTAGAGCTTCACACTAGAGTTCCACAAATTAATCTACATTTTATCTGTTTTAAGGGAATATTCTTACGCACTCAATATGTGGTATTGTATAATTCGTCTCTCTACCTATGAGAGATTACCTAAATCTAAAGTTTTGCATGTTTGAGGCAAGTTATTAGAGATTACGATCAGTTAAAAATGTCTAGGTGATTCCTGGATGCCCTTCATTTCAGCTATACTAAAAGTAAAATCTGTCCCAATTTGAGGTGATAAAATTTGTTGAAACAGCAGAAAACAAGTTATAGTTGCAAACACAGCAGGAAAACTAGGATGCTCATTAGTTCCAGAAAATGTTTCTTTTTGTCACCCAATTAACACAATAGTAGTATAATATATGAATCTTGTGTCCACAGGAGATATGGTACACAAACTTGGGGAACGTGATGCTGAGTTGGACCATGTGAATCATGTAATTATTGACAGAGGTTATATTTTAACAGCTCAAGACAGAGAGCTAATCACTTGGAAATTTCAACTAGCGGCCCTATTCGGATAGTGGTAAACAAATAATTTAATTAAATAACCTAAACCCACATGTAGCAGATGCAACATTCTAAAATATCGCACAAACTTTAATTGGGAACTTGCAGTTAAATTATAGATCTGGGGTGCAACAATACGAATTCCAAAATTAGTTATTTAATTATTTTTTGTGAAGAACGCAGTGCATTAAACCACGGAATACAATCAAGAAAAGATAAAGATGTAACCTTTTGGAGGACTTCACCAGCAGCTTTACTAGCATGCCTTTTTATCAGCAATGCATCTCGAACAAACAGGGCATCAGCCCAGAATTCTCCATTCCTGTCACCCCACTTGGAACATTCAGGAACCGAACCAACTGAAGGATCACCTGAATGTTTTGCAGCATGTATCAACCACTCCAGCATTCCTGAAAAAGAATGAGATTCTTGTTTCCTCTTACGAGAAGCCAGCACATTTCCAGCATCACTTTTGGGTGTAATCTTATCATCAATACTCAGTTGAGCTCTGAAGCTCTCTTCTCCATCAGGAATTTTTTCAAAACCATTTGGTTTTCTACAGTTGACCTTGTTAACTTTTTTGGAAGATGTACAAGATCCACTGTTTACAAGGGCAGAAGAACTTTCATAATCATTTGCAATAACAGAAATAGTAGTTTCTTTATGATTTAGGACCTTATTGGTAATGTCGTCAATGAGTTTCTTGGCAGATTCTATGATGTCACCATCATCATGAACTTGTCCTCTAGAAACACCATTTAGTTCGTTCACGATCTTCGCTGATGAAGCAAAATCATCAATCATGATATGAGACCTGTCATTTGCCTCTCCAACAAATGTAGCACCTTCCCCTAGTTGCTCTTGCTCTTGCTTGTTTGGCAACATACCCTTGAACCTGATTTCCAACTCCCGAGACAATAAATCCAGTTTCTGAATAAATCCACAATGGTCATCCTCCAACACTCTGTTGCTAAATACTCGTTGCAGCCATTGATCCAACTCGCTCAAATAATTCATATAAATCAACTTAAGGGATGCAATCACACCGCGTCCTAGTCCACATTCATCCGAAATGAAACCCCACAAGTTATTTCTTGAAACGGCATCGTATCCACCAAATTTCCTCACAAGCCAAAAAAGTTTAAACAAATCCACTGGCTGCCCCTCGCCACAGAATGCAGGAATAGGCCTATGAAATTTTCCAGCAGACTTATCTCTCAAAAAGGAAACCACGACTTGATCAAACAAACCCCTTAGTCTATGCTTACAAGAATCAAAACGGTACTTCTCTATCTGAAAATTGAGATCAAAAGCAAACCTAAATGTTTTTATATCATTTCCATCACCACCAAAGTTACCACCACCATTTCCATCTTTGTCATCTCGCAACTTAACCATTTCCCAGTTAACCCCTTCCCTCTCTCTCACCTTCCAGTCCAAAACTTTTCCTGATTCTTTTCTTTTATCTGGGAATATTCGATTAAATAAATTAGAATTGATTATATGCAGAAGGTTTATATACAAATGATGCTATTTTATGTGAAAAATGAAAAAAGATCGGATTTTTACCTTGTTTTCAGCTTCGACGGCAATGGAGGTATAGTTCAGTGACAGCAGAGATTGAGTTGTTGACCAGCTAGGAAGAATCAAATCATGAGTAAGGCTACCGATTTTAAGGAAAGGTATTTCATTTTTGACGAAACAAAAAAGATTAATTTAGGAAGAATTCGATTTTTAGATGATTTCTTAGGGCAAGATTAAGTTTAGGGATGAATGTTACCCTAATTTTTGCTAGGTATATAAATATAATAATCTTTTCGACAAAATCAAGGATAGTGTGGGATGTCGGCTGGAAATTTATGGGTTAAATAATTTCATAATATTTAGGTTTAGGCTTAGAAACCAAGGGCTAAAAATCAAATGGCATTGTAGAAATATGATGATAGCGATGAAACCAAACACTCAAGAACGAAGGAATACAAGGATTTTACGTGGTTCGGTTTAAATCAAACCTATGTCCACGAGAAACTATCTGAGAATCTTTATTCACGAGTAGAGATGGAGATTACAATGGGAAACACAACTAGGAATGAAGAACAACACACGCACGCTATCTACTCTCAAGATACGAGCTCAAGCATCTCTTTCTTCTTTCCCTCTTTGATTCTCCTCGCACACACACACCACTGAAAATGAGTAGCTCCTTACGCTCATATACTCTTCATGCAACGTCCAAACCGCAATGCAACGGAGAGAAGGAAATTAGTTACAACCGACTCTCCAAACCGTGTGTATGGTTAGCTTTCTGTTTTATCCGAGCCTATGGGCTGAGCTATCTCATCCGAACTAGCCACGAGCCAAGTCACATGGCCACGAACCTAACAATCTCCACCTTAGACATATGAATCATCTCTCAGACTTTGTCTCCAAACCAACACTCCACCTTACTATGCAATCACACTTACCAGCCTTAACCAATGCTCAAGCTTGGAGACTGGTAGTGCCTTAGTCAATGCATCAGCTGCATTATCTTCAGTGCCAACCTTCAACACTTCCACTTCATCCTTCTCAATCTTATCTCTGATGAAATGCAGCCGGATGTTTATGTGTTTACATCTTTCATGAAACACTTGATGCCTTGATAAACTGATGGCTCCTGTATTATCACAAAACACTTTAACTTTCTTTTGTCCCACTCCAAAATCAGCCAAGATCCCCTTCAACCAGATCCCTTCCTTCACTGCCTCTGTAAGAGCAATATACTTAGCCTCTGTGGTGGATAGAGCAGCAACCGATTGAAGTGTAGATTTCCAACTGGCTGCAGCACCATAAAGTTTGAAGATATAGCCTGTCTAAGACTTTCTGCTGTCCAAATTTGCAGCATAGTCAGAGTCACAATATCCAATCAAAGGATCATCATCTCCAGAATCACCTCTCTTGAACAATATTCCAAGATTCTTGTTGCCCTTTAGGTACCTGAGAATCTACTACAATGCACACCAATGCTCTCTGCCAAACTCCTTCATATATCTGCTTGTGACACTCACACCATGAGCCAAATCTGGCCTTGTGTAGATCATGTTATACATGATGCTCCCTATAATACTTGCATAAGGGATTTTTGACATTTCTTGCCTTTCTTCATCTGATTTTGGGATTTGCTGCATAGATAGCTTGAAATGTTGAGCTATTGGAACAGACACCTTCTTGGAGTTCTCTTCCATGTTAGCTGCACCCACTAGCATATCATCAACATACAGCACTAGGTAGGCCAGAGTCTTCACTCCATCAGACTTTATGTACACATAATTGTCATAAGCTGACTTAATGAATCCAATGCTGCTTAAGTGTTAATCAAACTTGAGATACAACTGCCTACTACTTTTCTTTAGGCCATATAGGCTTTTTTTCAACAAGCAGACTTTGTCTTCCTGTCCCTGAACAACAAAGCCCTTTGGCTGCTCCATATAAATGGTCTCAACTAGATCTCCATGCAAGAATGTTGTCTTGACATCAAGTTGATGCAACTCCCAATCTTTCTGAGCTATTACTGACAGCAAGATTCTGATAGAAGAATGCTTCATTACTGGGGAGAAAACCTCATTGAAGTCAACTCCTTCTTGCTGCAAATACCCATTTGCTACTAATCTTGCTTTGTATCTGACCTTGTTTCCATCAGAAACCTCCACCTTCTTTTTGAAAATCCACTTACATCCCACTAGTTTCTGAGAAGATGGTCTGTCAGATAGGATCCATGTCTTATTTTTCATGAGGGACTCTATTTCTTCTTTCATGGCCTCAAACCATTTCTCTCATTCATTTCCCTTCATTGCTTCCCCGTATGTAGCAGGTTCATCAAACTCTATGCATTCTCCTACATGAAGTGCAAAATAGGCCATCTCATAATCTGAGAATCTGGATGGCAGTTTTGGCACCATCTTTGGTCTTTCTCTTACTGCATTTGGTACTCTGGGGTAGTCTGTGAAGAACTAGCAATTTGCTCAATCTCTGAGTGTCTCAAATTACCTGCATTAGTGACTATAGTGTCATTCTCATCCACTGGCTCCACCTCAACTGATGCAGTCCTTCTTTCTTCTGCAACATAAGGCATTATAGCCTCATCAAAAGTAACATCTCTGCTAACTATTAGTTTTCCATTCCTGGGTTCAGTACACCAGAGTCTATAGGCTTTGGATCCACTCTGATATCCTAGAAAAATGCACCTCAATGCTCTGGATTCCATCTTTCCCTACTTGATATGTGCATATGCTCTACAACCAAAGGATCTTAGCTTGCTGAAGTTAGGTAGATGGCCATGCCATCTTGCATCTGGTATGTCATAATTCACTGCTGATAGGAGAATTGTTAATTATCACAGCAGCAGTTTCCACAGCCTCACCCCAGAACCTTTTATCAACTCTAGATGACAGCAACATGCATCTTACTCTCTCCAGAATGGTTCTATTCATTCTCTCAACCACCCCGTTTTGTTGTGGATTTCTAGGTGCTGTCTTATGTCTGAATCCCTTTACTCTTGCAGTACTCAGCAAATTCTGAAGATAGATACTCCAAGCCATTGTCTGTCCTCAAACACTTGAGACTCATCTTTTTTTCTCTCTCAACCATCAAGTGCCATTCCTTGAAGAATTTAATGGCTTCTGACTTTTCTTTGAGCACTTGAACCCAGAGCTTCCTAGAGAAATCATCTATAATGGTCATGAAGTATCTTCTCCCATTCATGGTCAGTGGCTGAGCAGGACCCCAGATGTCACTGTGAGCATATTCAAGAACTGATGTAGATGTGTGCCTTCCCTTTGGAAATGGAAGCTTCCTGCTCTTTCCCATCATACACTGCAACACTTGCTGAGATCTTCTTCTTTCCCCATCTTGAATACACCTTTATTTGCAAGCCTCAGCATTCCCTTTGTACCTAGGTGGCCCATTCTCATGTGCCATGTATGCACACCTATTTGTTTTTCAGCAACATTTGTACTTCCAGTTACAACACTTGCTTCAAGATAATAGAAAGTTTGTCTCTTTTCAGCACTCATCACTGTCTTGGACCCCTTATAGATGACCAATCTTCCACCCTCTGATCTGAAACCATACCCTTTTGTCTCAAGAAGTCCAAGTGAGACTAGGTTTCTCTTGATTTCTGGTATGAACCTCACATCAGTGAGCAATATCATAGAACCATCTGCAAATCTCATTCTGATATTGCGCATCCCTCTTATCAGACAAGTCTGATTATTTCCAAGAATCACAGAGCCATTTGATGCTTTAAAATCTTCAAACCATTGCTTGTGAGAACTTACATGGAAATTGCAGCCATAATCTATGATCCAGGCTTCTCCTATCTGCTCTGCAACTACATTCAGGATCTGATGTACAGACTCTTCTTGTACTACATCAGTGGACCCTTGATCATTGCCTTCAGCAGCTTGCTTTCTCTTTCATGAGAAGCAGTTCTTCTTGATATGCCCTGGCTTATTGCAGTAATGGCAGCTGCGAGTCTCCTTCCTATCTCCTTTATGCCTTTCTTGGAAGTTCTTGGAGGTTGCAGGTTTAGACTTAGGCTTGAACTTGAACTTCTTGATATTTAGAACCTCTGCAGATGCCTCAGATTGCCCATTCTCAGATCTCTGCAAGATTTTTTATTTCAAACATGTGAGGACTTCCATCAGAGTAATGGACTTCTCCCTTCCATAGAGCATAGCCTCCTTGAAGTGTTCAAAGGATTTGGGGAGTGCATTTAGCAATGCAATCGCCTTATCCTCTTCCTCCATCTTAGCATCAACATTCTCTATATCATCTAGTATCTTGTTAAATTGATCCAATTGATCCCCAATCGGTTTATCATCATTGAATCTGAAAGAGTATAGACGTTGCTTAAGATATAACCTGTTGGCTAACGACTTGGTCATGTAGAGATCCTCCAGTTTCTTCCAAATCGCAGCTGCAGATTCCTCTCTCGCAACCTCCCTCAACACTTTGTCATCCAGATTCAGAATGAGCACGCTCTTGGCCTTCTTCAAGATCTCGATCTTCTGTGCATCAGATTTATCATCCTTCTCTCCTTCCTCCAAGGCTTCATCCAATCCTTGATGAGTAAGCAATGCCCTCATCTTGATTTGCCATAGACCAAAATCATTCAATCCATTGAACTTCTCTGTCTCAAACCTTGCCATCGCCATCGCCTTCCTTGGTTCCCACAGACGGCGCCAATTGTAGAAATATGGTGATAGCGATGAAACCAAACACTCAAGAACGAAGGAACACAAGGATTTTATGTGGTTCGGTTTAAATCAAACCTACGTCCACGGGAAACTATCTGAGAATCTTTATTCACGAGTAGAGATGGAGATTACAATGGGAAGCACAACTAGGAATGAAGAACAACACACGCACGCTATCTACTCTCAAGATACGAGCTCAAGTATCTCTTTCTTCTTACCCTCTTTGATTCTCCTCGCACACACACACCACTGAAAATGAGTAACTCCTCACGCTCATATACTCTTCATGCAACGTCCAAACCGCAATGCAACGAAGAGAAGGAAATTAGTTACAACCGACTCTCCAAACCGTGTGCATGGTTAGCTTTCTGTTTCAATCTGAGCCTATGGGCTGAGCTATCTCATCCGAACCAGCCACGAGCCAAGTCACATGGCCATGAACCTAACAGGCATCGCTGCTTATTTGATGAACGATGAAGAATCAGCTTAGGAATGCAACAGAATACTTTAACAATGGATGAATTACAAGCGTAAATGGGATGGATGGATGGACCGTTTGATAAGTTGTGGATGAAAACAAATAATATGATCTTTGTCGCTCGATTGATGAACAACGAGGAATGAGTGTATGAACGTGGCAGGAGACACGAATGAAGGATGAATGACACCACAAAAGGAATGGATGGATCGTATGATAAGTAGTGGATGGAAAAATTGACGTCGCAAACAAGTGTAAAGTTCATTTGATAAGTTAGATAAACGTTGGGGAGTATATCTTACCGAAAGTACCATAACGGAAATACTGGTATGAGAAAATATACAGTATGTTTGGTATATAGTTTACTGCGGTGTAAGAATATGCATTTTGTTACCGTACCGAAATCTTACGGTATGATATCATGTTGTACCGAAAGTTTGGTATATCGAAAATTTGATATTTTTTACTTATTTTTTCAATACGATAAGTGCGGTATAACGATAAAATTGATTTTTTTACCCACCGCTAGATTAAAGTCTCGATAAATCCAAAATTTAAGAGAGAATTCAAAGAGAGAAACTCATACAAAAAATTATCAATAAATGTTGAATTTCATCCATAATGGAGCCTTCATATAGGCACACTAATTCTAAGGCATGAGAAATAAGAAAATAAACTAAAAGGAAACTCTAATTAGTAATCAAAGTCAATTAAGATTTAAAAATAACTTTTCATCTACTATTATAAATAACTACGAAATTAAATAAATATCGAAAGAAATAATGAAATTTAGGAAACCTAATTTTAGAAAAGGAAAGCAGATCAAAGTTAATTAATGTCGAACTATGTCTACAACAAACTATTTTGGCGTGATAACAGTTGCATTAATATTACCATGTAACCCGTCGACTTCCTGCATAAATCTGATTCTCTCGCTCTTTCAACTCAAAAATTAAAACCCTACCAATCCGAAAAATCCAATTCATTGTTGCATTTATCACAAAATCGACAACATTTGAACCAAAAGTTGTTGGAATTTATTTTTTTCCAGTTCTAGGCGACGTTTTCTCGGTTGATATTGTCTTGTCTAGTCAAAAATCAACAAACATTGATTAAAGTTGTTGAGACGGTAATAAATGATCCTATGTTGATCATATAACTGGGAGGAAACGTGTCACAATAGAGGTGAACGACCAGAGGTGTCCTCTAATCTAATCTAATCACCACGATGAGACTGGTCCCTCTTTTAGTAGAAATGTACTCCTCTATTACATTCATATTCCGATCAAATACTTTTTGGAAATTTTGGATATAATAGCGTTCTTTGTCTATATTAAATTTACAAATTTTTATATAAAGGCAATCAAGCGCCTCGCATCCAAGAATCAATCGTCTAAAATGCGGGTATCACCTTTATTAATTAACTATTTGTTCCTTTTGCGGTGGTTTCACTGTTAGTAATATGGTGTTTATTTTAAAGTTTTTTTTGTAGTAGTAACTCCGTCCAAAAAAATAGACATGTTTTAACATTTTGGGCGATAGAGATATTATTATTGAAAAAAGATTAGGAAAATTACAGCACATTAGTGAACGTCATCCTCCTTATCTTGCACTTCAATATCCACTTCTGTTTGTTTATGGGGAAGATGGTTATTCAGAAGAGATTGGTTTTTCCAATTCTTCTACTTCCTCATCAACCCAGAGGAAGAAAATTAGCCCTAAAGAGTTTTTTGCCTTTCGCTTGCATGATAGAATTGCCGAGTGTTCTATTATTTTGTACTCGCGGCGATTGTTTCAACAATTTGTTGTTGATGCCTACACGATGGTTGAGACAGGTCGTTTAATGTTCATACGAATGCAACAAAAGAAACTACGGGCTGAAATGTATAGTTGCTTGGCGGAAGCCATTCTTCGAGGTGAGACTGATGGTTCAAGGCATGGGAAACGAGTGATATTGCCTTCCAATTTTGCTGGTGGTGCTAGATACATGATTCAAAATTACCAAGATGCGATGACAATATGTAGATGAATTGGTTATCCTAATTTGTTTATTACATTTATGTGTAATCCTAAGTGGCCAGAGATTGTTCGATTTCTTGGGTCTAAGGGATTAACATCAGATGATCGTCCTGATATTGTTAGCAGGATGTTTAAAGTTAAGTCGGATGGTTTCATTAGGGATCTCAAGAGTAAAAAAATATTTGGAGCTGTCAAAGCAAGTTTGTTTCTTTTTTATTTGGCACGAAAATTTTGATTTGATAAATTTAATATTGTTATTTTATATATTGACAATTTTTTTTTATTTTGTGTTGCAGTTGTGTATACTATTGAATTTAAAAAACATGGTTTGCCTCATGCACATATTTTACTTTTTTTAAGCAATGATTATAAACAACCTCAGCCTCGACGCATTGATGAGATTATATCTGCTGAAACTCCTGATCCATATTTTGCTTTTTTTAAGCAATGATGATAAACAGCCTCAGCCTCGACACATGTTTTGCTTTTTTTAAGCAATGAAGATAAACTCCTGATCCATTAGTTGATCCTCACTATTATGAGAACGTTAAAGAGTCCATGATACATGGACCATGTGGCGTAGTACGAAAATCATCTCCGTGCATGCGTGATGGACGTTGCACGAAATATTTTCCGAAGAAATATGTTGCTGCCACAATGTTTGATGAAGATGGTTATCTTGTTTACAAACGTAGAGATAATGGTTGGGTAATTGTGAAGGATGGTGTTCCTTTAGATAACATATATGTTGTTCCACGTTTCCTACTTATGGAATATGGTGGTCATATCAACGTTGAGTGGTGCAATCAGTCGCTGTCTATCAAGTTTCTGTTTAAGTACATAAATAAGGGTTATGATAAGGTGACGACATCTTTTTTCCAGACTGGTGTGGATGGTGTTGAAAAAATTTTGGATGAAGTAAGTTTGTATTACGATTGTAGGTACGTATCGTCCTGTGAAGCTGCTTGGAGAATCTTTGGATTTAAGATGCAATATAAGGATCCTTCAGTTGAACGATTGAGTTTTCATCTTCCTAATGAACAACATATCGTGTTTGATGAAATGAGTTGTTGGATAGCGTCTTGAATCGTAGGACAATTCTTGAGAACAAGTTCTTGGGTTAGATGGAGGCAAATAAGATATATTCTAAAGGTAGAGATTTGACTTATGGTGAATTCCTGACCAAGTTTGTGTGGAGTAAGGATCATTGGCAACCTAGGAAGCAACATTATTCGATTGGTAGATTATTTTATGTTGATATGTATTACCTAAGATGTTTGTCGAATATTGTTAAGGGGGCTACATGTTATGAAGACATTAGATGTGTTAATGGTGTTCAGTATGATACATTTCGAGATGCTTGCTTCGCTTTGAGTTTGTTGGATAATGATAAAGATTATATTGATGGAATTGTAGAGGCTTCGTTTTAGTCTTCAGCTCATTCTCTCATATTGCTATTTGTGAGTTTGTTGTCTTCTGAATCTGTATCGCGACCAGATGTGGTTTGGCAAAAGTATTGGAAACATCTATCTGATGATGTTCTCTATAACCAACGAAAATTGAGAAATCATCCAGGTAACTTATAATTGTAATGTTATTTCATTTTTAGCATAGATTTTATTATTTTTAGTGTGAGGCTGATTGCATCACTTTCGTTGATTACTCTAGGTTTGGTGTTGAATGATGATGAAATTCAGAATTTTGTGTTGGCGGATATTGAGAAACTGTTGTTGAATGTTGGAAAAATTTACGTGATTACCATGGTATGCCATATCCGAAGTCTGAGTATTATGAATCATGTGATAATAGATTGATTAGCGATGAGTTGTGTTATGATCGTGAAGCTTTAGCAAGAGAACACTTGGACTTTCTTTCAAAGTTCACAGATGAGCAACTTCATGTTCATGATACGATAATGTCATCTGTGCATTCAAGTGGGGGAGGAATGTTTTTTTGTTTATGGCTATGGAGGTACTGGTAAAACTTTCATATTGAGGTCGTTGTCAGCAGGGATTCGTTCGAAGGGTGATATTGTGTTAAATGTGGCATCCAGTGGCATAGCTAAAGGGGTTGGCAGGGGAAGCGCATGTAAATAAATCACATAATAATTTTGATCTATTTAACGGATTATTTAGACAAATTCTATTCACACAATTATCACATGTATCATGCTCATAACTTGAATTAAAATATGCTTTAAGATTAATTGAAACCTAAACATGCTTTTCTATGGAATAGGAATTATACCTTTATGATTCTCCAGAGAATCGAAGATTGCTCGCTACTTCTCCTCGTGAAGATGTCGAGTACTAGACCATGGATCTTTTGATTGGTTCTTGAACTGTATGCTGATATTAGTGTGGGCTGATCTCACCAGGATACTAGGACTTAAATAAAAAAGACAGAAATCCCTCACAGAGTAGGACAAGGGAGAAAATTCCGTCCCCTATGTGAGATAGGGGAGGGAGGATAATTTGAGGAAAAATAAAATATATTTTCTGTCTCATTTATTCTCCTATTTATATTAAGTTACATATCAGGCCCAGTCAGGGATCTATGGAAGGTTTTAGATATGGTCTCCCCCAATTAGCTTTTTACTATTTAAATTGAACCCACAATTTAATACAAGCTTATATTGGAATATTATTAGCAGCCACTACAGAAATAATATTGCACTGCCCATCCAAATATGAAATTACAAGTAATCCGGGTTTCCGTTGTTTGTTGTTCATTTCCCACACTTAAGATAGAAATGTCCATTGATTAATTAGTGTTTGCGATGGACTTAATTAATTAACATCTTATTAATTATAACAGTGGACTTAGCAAGAAACGTTTATTCATTATTCATGGAATAATCAAATTCCAACTAGTTAGGTTCCGAATAATAAAACCTTGTTTCGAGCTCCTCTTGAGGACATTATCAAACGAGACTCACCTCATGCATGATTCAATATAATAGCAATATTAGCACCGCTAGATATTAATCACCACTACCCAATATATCAGGATTATTGGGTTGCGAAAAACCCGCACCATTTGATAAGTCAAATTAATGCATAATCAATACTGTATGCTCAATGCTAACGTACATTAGTTAAGAAATAAACATTTATCAAGACCTCGTCTTTAAGTAGATAGCATAAAGACATGTCTCGCTGTTAGATCCGTTCAGTGTTGTACCATACCAATGTCATCTTATTTCAGTAAGGCTTAGAAATATGCGGACTGACATTGCAACCTTTCTCGATAGGTAGTCTAGGCCTGTCTGGGTTGTGAAATTCTTCTTTTTCTTTGTTCAGAACTGACCGTGTTACCTTAAATTGGACGACGCCCACAACCGATCTACTAAAATAAAGACTCAGACTTTGTTAAGTTTCCTATACCTTTAAATATGCAATTATCATCCATTAAATGTAAAACATAACAACATTATGACAAAAATAATCTGTTTTATTCCTTGGAAAATAAAATAAGAGTTTTTACAATATTCAATCATTCGAAAGGTGATTTCTAGTATACAAACTCTAACAATAGCCTCTTTATTGTTATCTGGAGGTAGGACAGCTCACTCGCTTTAAGATTCCTATCATTGTGAATGAAGATTTGATGTGCAATATAAAACAAAGGAGTGCACTTGTTGAACTTATTGTGCGAGCAAAACTTATTATATGGGATGAAGCTCTGATGATTCATAAACATTGCATAGAAGCTGTGGATAAGACTTTTAAAGATATTATGCGTGTTTGTAGTGAGTTCAACTTGGACAAACCCTTTGGTGGAAAAACTGTTGTTTTTGGTGGTGACTTTAGGCAAATTTTGCATGTTGTTCCTAAAGGTAGTCGACAGGATGTTGTGAATGCTACTATTAACTCTTCATATCTGTGGAGAAGTTGTACAGTTTTGAGGTTGACCAAAAATATGAGACTTTTGAGTGTTGAATCTTGTGATGAAGCTTCAAAATTGAAGGAATTTTCTTTTTGGATTGCTTCTATTAGAGATGGAGTTAATGATAGTGAAGTGGTGATTGATCTCCCTTCTGACATTGTTTTGTCTAATGATGGAGATTCACTTAAAACCATTGTTTCAAAGATTTATCCTTCTTGATCTTGAAGAGTTGAGCAATTGTTTGCATGATCGTGCTATACTTGCTCCCACGTTGGACGTGGTTGATGAGTGATAAGGCTCATTTCATGAATGTGTTATGTGATAAAACTATACCCAATTCTGTAATCTAACGTCCAGTTGTAAGCCACGTGTGTGTGAAAGTCCGCCACATTTAGAGATTTAATGGATCAACTGGGCGCACGAGCGGATCAAGGAGAAGGAGTTACTTTGCTGCAGAAACGGCTCAAGTTAGACTATATGGCATATGGCAGGAGCACCCGATTAGGAGATGGAGCGAAACATAAGAAAGATCCCCAAAAGCAAGGGCAAGAGAGACTTTTCAGAGGATAGTTGCCCTAGGGATCAAGACCTCACGCCTTCCTATAAATGGAAATAGAAAAGGAGAAAGAATGACTCACTCATTAGACTTCAGCTCTCTCCTAGGGTTGAAATGGGGGCTCCCAACACTCCAAACTCCTGATTTCCGTCACACACACACACTTGGTTCCTCAGTTTAGTTTTAGTTTTAGCAGGTTTGGTTGTTGGTTTTTACATTTTCATCAATTTGGTTCTTTAATTCCGTTCCGAGAAGGAACCATGAAACAATCTCTGTTTTTAGCTTTTGTCTCATTTTGGTTTACGCTTATGTTGTAGCAAAACTCTGGATGTTTCTAATGCAGTAGATTTGGTGTTATGATCTTGTCTCACGTTAAAATGTTCTGTTCCCATGCATGAATTCTCTGATTCATCTTTGATTTCTGATTTATGATGCATCTGTCAACTAAGTTTCTTGCTATTGTTTAATCTGTGGGATCTGCATTGTTAACTTACGAATTCTGCTTGGTTGCGAAGAAATTTTGAATGGAATGAGCTTGGATGTTTAGATCTGGTACATTGGAGTATAGTAGAGTAGATCTGAGTATGTTTATGACGATTGAAGATGTGATCATGTCTGATTTCGCTTCGGTAGTTGTAGATCTGATCGGTGATTTATGATTTATGCATGATTATGAGTCGGTCAGTTTATCTACGTGTGTAGTCGTCTTCTTTCTGCTTTAATTTGGAGTCATGTGTTAAGTTTGTTTTTCTATGCAAGTTCGTTATGATGGAAATCTCTGCAGATCTGATCTGTTTTCAATTTGGTTGTATGAGGAAGATGAGTTTGTTAGAAAAGTTTCACTTTATCGTACGTTTTGCAGAGCTATGACACCGGCTCACTTTTATTCTGTTTGGCTATTTCAAGAATCCATCGCACAAGTTCCCTAGCTCGAATGAGTTGATCAGTTCAGTTTCGTTAGTCTCTCAGTTTGTTCAAACCCTTAGTACTCTCAACTTAACCCACTTGTAAGCGTGGTAGCAGTCATCCCCAACTTGTCCTCAACAAATGTAGAACACATCCTCTCCGTGGGATTTGATCATTACTTCCCTTTACTAAGTAATAGTATTGTGGGTTAAGGTTTTGAAAGCCTTCGAGTTCCTCCGTTCGCACACTCAACAAGGCCTGAGTAGGTAGAAGTTTGTCAAGTTGTTCAGCCAGGTTACCCATTGGATCCATCCATGGGACACGTGCAGGTGATAAAAGACATTGTTCGACTGGGTTCATTTGGTATTCCGACTTGATCAATCTGCAACTACCAGCTCACATTTCAGTTGGCGGGAAGGATAAATAGCGACATAATATTTAAAAGGGGAACAACAAAAGAAGATAAGGAAATTCCAAGCTTTCAATGAGGTTAACCAGTTCATGATTTCGTTGGATCAGTCTCACGGTAGAGTATATTTGAGCTCTGATAGCATTTCAAATTCGGATTAAACATCGAATGGTTCTGCTGAATTACACTCAGTTGAATTTTTGAATAATTTGAAGTGTTCGAGTGCACCTAATCCTGAGTTGTTGAAAGTTGGTACTTCGGTGATGTTTTTAAGGAACATAGATCACTCTAATGGTTTGTGTAATGGCACTAGGTTGACAATTACCCGGTTAGGTGATTATGTTTTGGAGGGTCAAGTATTGAGTGGCCATAATATTGGCCATAAAGTGTTGATTCCTCGAATGTCTCTAATACCGTCCGATCCAAGGTTGTCATTCAAATTCCAACGAAGACAATTTCCTTTGGTTGTGTCGTATGCAATGACTATTAATAAAAGTCAAGGTCAACCTCTCTCTCAAGTTGGATTATTTTTTTAAAAATCGGTCTTCAGTCATAGACAGTTGTATATTGCTATATCTAGAGTCACGAGTCGTGAAGGATTGAAGATTTTAGTTTGTGGAGATAAAGATTATAATAGAGGTGATGCTACTGTTAATGTTGTTTACAAAGAAGTTTTTAAAAATTTGTGAATAACTGAATTGTTGTTGTTTTTGTATGTTTTTTTGTTTGAAGTTATTGAAACTCATGCTATTGCTTGCTACTTAGTTCTTCACTTCGTTGTTGTCTGTCGTATTCAAGGCCTTGGTTACTGGTCAATATGATGAGCTTAATGTGCATATTCTGCAAGAAAAGTTGCGTAAGTGCAGGAAAAGGTACAAGTCAGCAAGAAAGGAATCGGGAGGCTCAAGTGAAAAAGGACATCAGAAGGGTGCAATACTGACCGGGATGCATGCCCAAAGGCTCGAGATGGAGAAGAGAGGATTGCTAGTAGACGACCAACTATTTAACGGGGGCAAAAACGACAATGAGCAGTGAAGAACAACCCTAATTTTAGGGCAAGCCACCCTCTAAATAGAAGGTCACATGAAGAATGAAAAAATGAGACTACTCATTTTAGAAAGCACACATAGAAACCGCTCTCGGAAGTCCTAGTTTCGAAGCGGAGGCTAGCTCCACACCTCTTGTTCCTCGCCGCCAGTCATGATCACTTAAGACCTCGATATTCCACTGGGGATAGTTCACCTTCAACTCCTCCAGCCGTAGTAGTCACCAGAATATTATTTCATCGCCCGAGTGGCAAAACAATCTTTACTTGCTTTCTTAGTTTAACTTCGTATTTCATTTTATATCGTTGGATCGACTGTTGAAACTTATTTCTCTTGTTGTTTTTGAAGTATCGAGTTGAGATACAAACACTATGATATGGAAGCTGGTTTTTATTTATCTTTTCGTTGCTATCATGTTTCATTCTGCCTAGATTAGTTAGATCCAGTTGTCTACGTGAAATTTCTAAGTGTTGATGTCTGATTTCGGTTGAGTAGGATAGATCTGAGTTTGTTAACTGGGATTCCAAGGGTTAATCGTTCAATTTGAAGTTCAATGCATGAGATATGTGATTACGTGACTGTCGCCACCCTGCATGTTAGTCAGTATGCTTAAATATGAGATTATCAGTCGTTAATCGGTTGTTTTTAACTTTTAATTGTGGATCTTAATTTTTGGGAAGTGTTGATTTGAGTTGCTATCCATGGAATTTGTTTTCATATTCATCTGAATTTTTGTGCAAACTTGTTGGAGAAGACAACATCTACATCTGATTTGGGGACCATTTTTACTTTTGAGCTACTTTACCTTTTGTCCCTCCACTTTTGTCAGACTTTTGGCGGATCTAGCACTTCATCAGCCAGTTCGGTCGGAGATCCATTTTTGTCATTATCTACCTATTTTTAGTAAACTTCTATTTTTTGCATGCACTTGAGTCTTACTAAACCACCTTTCACATACCCAGCCTAATTCCGATATGAGAACTTCTTACCAGTCAGTAGAGTACCGGTCCACCCTTCAGTTTGTGTCTAGATAGAACCTCAACCCAAGCGTGGTATCTAACCAAACCCTCTCCAGATTATCACCCCAATCACAAGAAGCAATCATCCATCTATGTGGGATTTGACCCTTGCTCTCACTATACTAGCCAGTAATGTGGGTTGAGGAAATTGTTGATACCAGGTTTTAGGTCATCGTGTCAGCGACACAACTAGGTTGGGAATCCCCTCCTGATCAGTTGAATACACGAACCTGCACAAACCTGCTCTTTCAACGACTATGAACACGTAAACGAACTGACCTACTCATACTCATGCAGAATTTGAAACTAAACTTCAGATCTACGCCTACCGCAACAAATCAAACACGATCGCATCTTCAACCAACGTAAACATGCTCAGATCTACTCTACCACACTGCAAATAACCAGATCTAAACATCCTAACATATTCCATCCACAATTTCTTCGCAATCAAGGAGGACTCATAGATAACAGATCAGATCCAACAAAATTGACAGTAGTGAAATACCTGAGCTAAGATATGCACCATAAATCGGAAATCAAACATAGATCAGAGAATTTATCCATGATAAACAAGCTTTCAACAATAAACCAAGATCATTAAACTAAAATTGTTTCATAGTCTGCAACATCAAATCATAAACTGAAAGTGAACAAAACCAAAAAACAGAAATTGTTTCATCGCTCCTTCTCGAAGTGGAATTACATAACCAAAAGATAGAGGTAACAAAACCAACATCAAATCACTACTAAACTAAACTAGGAACCAAGTGTGTATGTAACGGAATTTTATAGTTGGAGTGTTGGGAGCTCCCATTCCAGCCCTAGGAGAGAGCTGCAGTATGTTGAGTGTCACGGGCTTGGAAGGTGCCTCCTTCCTCCTACTCTATTTTCATTTATAGGAAGGTGTGAGGTCTTGATCCCTAGGGCAATCATCTTCTGAAAGGTCTGTCTTGCCCTTGGTTTAGGGGATCTTTCTTGTGTGACGCTCAATCTCCTAGTCGGGTGCTCCTGCTGCATGCCATGTGATCTGACTTGAGCCGTTTGCATAGCAAATTTGACTCCTTCTCATTGATCTGTTCGTCCGCCCAATTGATCAGTTCATTCTTTGAATATGGCGGACTTTTACACACACCTGGCTCACATTTGCACGTTAGATCACAAAATTGGGTGTAGTTTTATCACAGAACACATGCATGAAACGAGCCTTATCAGTTATGAATAACTATGGTTTGTTCATCGAATGAAATTATAAACTCTTTTATCGTTCAAATTATTTGCTTCTTTTTTGCTTTTGGATTGTGTTTTATATTTTCCTTTATTGGTATTTTTATTCTATATCATCGTCTCATCTATTTTGTTGTTTCTTTTATTTAATATTACTACACCCAAATTAGATATGTATGGATGGTATAAAATCCAAAGTTGTATATGAAATGGTTCATTTACAGTATAGTTTGAGAAGTACATATTTGTTTTTGTTGTTGTTTATAATGTTATAATATTTTTTATGATTAGATTATATTCTGATTTGTAAAAATATTTTTGTATCATTTTTCTTTATATTTTTATTTTAATATATTTAGCTATTAATATATCTTTATTATTTGAAAATCTTTTGTGCCGTGCATAGCACGGGTGGTGACACTAGTTTTTATATAAAGGCAAACAAACGCCTCTGAAGGTTGTGCCCGCGAGTGCTGGCTAAGAGATGACTGAGGAGCGGAGTGAGCAAGTGTGCAAAGAGAAAGTTAATGCAGATGCTCGGTCAAGACTCCGCGCTTCTTAAATCCACTGGATCACTGGGTCCAGGAACTTAAAGAACACAGAGTGTTTCTGTCGTTGGACACACTCGACTCCCCTTCAGCAATTAAATCCCTCAACCCCAAATACTATGGATTAGTATAGGGAAGCGGGGTCGATCCCACGAAGATGGATTCGTGAAGTAGTGCTAGAGACTCTGGAAACAAGCGGTTGCTGCCACGCAAAGGGTTGAGAATTTTACCCAACTCTAGTCCTAGGCACGAAATGTAAATGCTAGACCTAGGAAACTGTAAACACACTGACAGCAAACATCGTCATGATCGCGAGGTATTAAAATCACTTCCTAGACCGTGTAAACGATTCACAAATTAAGACTAGACAGAGAGAATAAAAGGAGTGGGGACCACGACTCCAAATATAGCAAGTACGGTAAAAGCTGCAAACAACCAACTGGCCACTTCTCTATCAATGGCATGACTCATCTCGGAATTCTCAATCTGTTCCTGCATTAATTCGGTCTCAAGATATTCCTGGACCAAGGGGTTAATAACATCCATAGCATGCAGATTTTCGACGTCAAGAGGTTTCTTCATTGCCTCATCTACACTGAATGTATATTTATCCCCATTATAATCAAGGCAGATGGTTCCATCAAAGACATCAATGATAGTCTTAGCGGTACGTAGGAAAGGTCTCCCTAAAAGTACTCCGCCAGATTCTGCAGATTCATTATCGCTCATTCTAATCACATGGAAATCAGCTAGGTACAAGAAGTCATGTACCTTCACTATCACATTCTCAAGTACCCCTTCAGGACAAATGCATGACCTGTCTGCCAATTGGATCACAACTTTCGTGTCCACCATGCCTACCCCCACTAACTTCTTGTATATAGACAGTGGTAACACATTTATCGATGCACCCAAATCACACATAGCATGCTCGATTCTCACATCACCAATAGAGATGGGTAAGGTAAACATACCTGGATCATTGCATTTCGAAGGCATCCTCCGCTTTTGAATCACTGCAGAGACGTTCTCGCCTATCAAAATTTTCCCACTGGGTCTAGCCTTCCCAGCTATAAATTCCTTGATGAATTTGCTAAACACCGGCAGTTTCAAGGCCTGTAAAAATGGTAGATTAATCTCCAATTTCCCGAAAATATCCATGAAGTCCACCGGTTCTTCCTTCTTCTTCTTGGCTTCCCCCCGGCTTGGGAAAGGCTTCAGTCGCTTCCCTGCTCCTGTAGAGATTTCAGCTAAGAATTCTCCAGTTTCCTCTCTTACTACCTCGTTCTCCAACTCCAGCTCTGGATCGAGGAAAAAAGACTCAGCTGACCTTGGCAAGGGTTTCTCCACATCCCCTGTCTTAAGGTCATCCTTGATCCAGGAAGTTCCTCCCTCCAAGTTCCAAGGCCTAGGAATTGTAGCCTCGTCCTTGCCTTCTTTGGGGCTTGTCGCTTCTTTCGTTCTTACCTCTGGCCCATCATATCCTTTCCCGGATCTCAAGGTAATCTGACTTATATTCGCTCTATCCGGTGGCCTTACGGAGGCGGGAATCTTCCCTTCATTTCCCCTCATATCACTCAAAGAAGTGGCTATCTGGGATAACTGCTTGGCCAGCATATCCATTGCTGCCTTTTGCTCCTGTTGAGCTTCTTGAAGCTTGTGCACTACGTCATTGTTCGATTGTAGGTTGTTTTGCATATGCTGCTGAGAACTGACGAGATCGTGCACCATATCATCGAGTCTCTTTGGTGATTTCGATGGCTGACTGGGCCCTGGCCCTATGCTCAGAGTCGGTCCACTCACTTGACCCTGACGAGCGTTTCCTTGACCTCCTGAAGAGTTGTTGTATTGATTTCCTTGACCTTGGTAATTGTTCTGAAAATTCCTTTGGTGCGGTGGTACATAAGAGTTCCCTTGACTGTTCTGATTTCTGTTTCCCAGCTCGAGTGGTCTCCTTGGTTCCGATTGATCCAGCTGCCCTGCCCCTCTTGATTCCTTCCTGACCAGTTACCTTGTCTTTCAGGCTGAGGTGCAAAGTGCTGACATTGTTGTGGTGCCGGCTGATTCTGCTCATTGTCAGTCCATCTGAAATTTGGATGGTTTCTCCAGGGTGCATCTCTCTGTCTCCCTGGATTCCAACTCCCATCGGGATTCCAACTTCCCATTGCATTGATCTGGGCTTGATAATCTCTGTCCTGGGTCCCGTAATATTGCTGAATTTGATTATCTCCTGAACCAGAAGGTTTCTCCTTCCCTGGTGAAGCCAGTGGAATCGTCTTTCAATCGCGTTCAAAAGAGCTTTCTCGAGCCTATTAATTCTTGCTTCTGCTTTGTCATCTTCCTGCTCTCTTACAGCATGCACCGATCCTCTCCTCACTGCATTCCTAGGGTTATCGTATGCTTTTTTAGCGTCGATCAACTTCCCCAGGATTTCGTTTGCCTCACTTCCTCTTTCTCTTGTGAAATTCCCTCCACTCGAGGAATTCATTAAGTCCTTTGACTCAGGAGTTGCCCCTTCGTAAAACAGAGAGTAGGTCTCTGCCTTTATCATTCGGTGGTTCGGGCATGCATCCAACAACTCCTTGAATCTCGACCAATATTGACTCAGCGATTCCTCGTAATCTTGCTTACACTCTAGTATTTCTTTTTTCAGGGCATTCGTCTTGTTGGATGGAAAGAAATAATCTAAGAATTCCAACTTGAAGTCCCTCCATGTGCGGATAGAATCTGGGGGCAACCTCAATAACCACGTATTAGCTTCCCCCTTCAAGGTAAATGGAATTGCACGTAGGCGATAATCCTCCTCTGTTGCATCATTCGGCCTCTTCTGAATACCACACAACTTACTGAATTCGTTTAGGAACTCATACGGACACTCATTCCTACGCCCAGAGAACGTTGGTAAGATGCCGAGTATGTTTGTCTTGATCTCAATAGTCCTCTGGCGTGGATTCATCACTATTGCTTGAGCTGGTTCTCCATCTAAATGGGCAGTGAGCGAACCGATCTCTGGATCTAGATCTACTACTTGCGCCATGACTACTCCCTCTGCTTCCCCTGTTTCTGACTCTATTTCTGATTCGGGTGGTGACTCTGGATCTTCGCGTCCTGACGACGTCCAAGATTTGTCGCTAGTAGATTCACTCGGAAACGGATCTCCCGTGGTGAACCCTGATCTGGTGGTCACAGTAGAGACTGTATCCTTAATCCGCCAATTAAACTGGCCGTGCTTCCACCCAGATGAGTTGCTCCAGTAGGTAGATCTTCAGCCTCTGCTCATAAACTACAAATAAAAGAGAGAGAAAATAAATCAAAACTATTTACACCACAGGCTCTGAACACTATCACAAAGCATGCCATCCATCCCCGGCAACGGCGCCATTTGAAGGTTGTGCCCGCGAGTGCTCGCTAAGAGATGACTCAGGAGCGGAGTGAGCAAGTGTGCACAGAGAAAGTTAATGCAGATGCTCGGTCAAGACACCACGTTTCTTAAATCCACTGGATCACTAGGTACAGGAACTCAAAGAACACAGAGTGTTTCTGTCGTTGGACACACTCTACTCCCCTTCAACAATTAAATCCCTCAACCCCAAATACTATGAATTAGTATAGGGAAGCGGGGTCGATCCCACGAAGATGGATTCGTGAAGTAGTGTTAGAGACTCTGGAAACAAGCGGCTGCTGCCACACGAAGGGTTGAGAATTTTACCTAACTCTAGTCCTAGGCAGGAAATGTAAATGCTAGACCTAGGAAACTGTAAACACGCTGACAGCAAACATCGTCATGATCGCGAGGTATTAAAATCACTTCCTAGACCGTGTAAACGATTCACAAATTAAGACTAGACAGAGAGAATAAAAGCAGTGGGGACCACGACTCCAAATATAGCAAGTACGATAAAAGCTGCAAACATCCAACTCATGCCCTGACTAACAACGACATGCATTTCCCTAACCGACTGAAGTACGTAAATGGAGAAAACAGAGCACGTACCTAGATTCAAACAGAATATAGAAATCAGGACGCCGGAAACTTGCTACGAATCGGAAATACATCAGATCGACATAAACTAGGCGAAGCGAAATTAAAACACGTAAACTAGGCATTAAATTAAATCAACACTGCTCAGATTCACGTCGAGTGCTCAATCCACTCCGGATCCAAGCCACCCGAACTCAACAACCATCAAAATCAACTCCATAACTCTGATTCTTACAGATCTGCTCCGATCAACTCCGAATTCCAACAATCACAGACAATCCTACAATATCAGCAAGACAAAACCCCGATTCATCCACAAACAAACTCCATTCTCCCAGATCCAACCACGAACCTGCAATAATCCGCGAAAACAACCAACTCCAACAATTTCAACTCCAGAATTCAAGTAAACACAATCAACAAACAGAAATCAACACAATCAACATAAGCGAAAACGAAACTTGCATTAAGATAAGAGAAATATTCAGCAAAGTATGAAAACAGAAATTAAATTGTTTCTTCGCCCTACAGAAGGACGGTGTTACAACTCAATCGAGAACGTGAGAAAGCTAGATATGAACCCAAGGTGCGTCACCCTGAATCTCCCCTCAAAAAGAACCCACGTGTGTGAAAAGTGAACTAAGTTACAAGCTGTCAGCGAGGCCTCCAACCGTGAGGGTCCCTCCAGCTTGCATGCTTCTTCCTTTTATAGATGCGGACATAGCCTTCTAGAGTCTTCGTAGAAATCCCTATTCTACCCTTCAACTCTGAGGCTTCCTCCGTCAAGCAATTTTCTTCATAATGTCCACTCTTTCGTCAGTTTCCTAGGACCATGCAAGCGTCCTCTTCCTTTCCTGGATCTAGCGAAAACCTTCATACACCTGGCTTTAAACATGCGTTAGACCCATCGTTTTCATGAAATAAAATCCCTAGACCGATGCATGAAATTAGCCTTATCAGCCTCGCATCCAAGAATTAATCGTCTAAAATGCAGGTATCACCTTTATTAACTATGTAACCATGTGTTCCTTTTGCAGTTGTTTCACTGTTTGTAATATGGGGTTTATTTTAAAGTTTTTTGTAAGTAGTAAATCCATCTACAAAAAATAGACATGTTTTAACATATTGGGCCTTCTACTAAAATTGGACTAATTCTAAAAATGGAAGTTTTAAATATACTAACCTTACACATCATTTTAAATGCAGACCCCATAATTCTCTAACATTACTTCGATCACATTTTTCCTCCATCATTCTTATTTTACCAATTGCGCATTAAAATCTGTGTCATTTAAAATTGTCTATTTTTGTGGACGGATGTAGTATAAGATTATATAATTATGTTTTTTATTATAATGAGTGACTACTTGAACATTGAACTCTGTTTTATAATGCAAAGGTTTTATATTCGAAAGCGATGTTCCTTCATTTGGCTATATATGAATGTTGCAAAATATTTAGAATATCCTAAAGACTCTTTAACAAGTGGATGCATAAGATATGCCTATGTGATGCTTATCTGGTAAATGATAACATTAATTGTGATCAAATTTCTTATGCCTATGTGATGCTTATCTGGTAAATGATAACATTAATTGTGATCAAATTAATTGTGGTTATTGGTGTGTAATATATCACGCAACCTTCAAAAATTTTAATTTATTTTTACGGACTTCTAACTTGAAAAATAATATAAAGAACTTTGACCAGGGTATCAATTTTCCACAGCCAATAGATTCCAGCTTATTTAAAATGGCATGGAAGACGAGTTGGCATCTAATTAATGACGTGGAACATCACTTAATATCTACACATATATAAAAGAGGAGTTTTGGAGATATTAAAAAAAACCATTTAAGGTAAAAAAAATAATAATTTAATTAAAATTGTGTTTTATTCATGAATTCGTATATCTTAACAGTTTGTAGTTTCATATTTTAATGTAATCAGTTTCTGCATTAATTGAGTAAAATATAATTAAGTGGAAAAAGTGATTTTTTTATGATAAATAAGAGCATCCACAATGGCGGCGAGCGGACCGGCTAGCCGATCCCTGGCGCTCGCCGGTCCGCTCGCCGAACCATTGCAGTCGGTGAGCGCCAAATCGGCGAGAAAAAACGGCGAGCGCACGCCGATTCCCGAGCGCTGGCCGATGCGCTCGCAGATCGACTCCCGATCGGCCAGCGGAATTTTTTTATTATTATTATTTAATTTTCGAAACACTATATATACGCGATTTGCACGTCATTTTCATTTGCACCACTTGTTTTAACGAGTATTCTCTCTATCTTAATTTCTGTACAAGAGAAACAATGCGAAATGGAGCACAACAACGAGCTTACTCCAGGGACGAGCGGGTCTCAAACTCCCACGGTACCCGTGGGAGATGGATGGGGTCCGATGGCCGGGTACTACAACATGTACCATTGGCAGCAGATGATGCCCGGGATGGCATCCGGGGGTGGTATGCCTGGATGGCAGGGGATGCCGGGGGGGAGGGGGCAACAATGCAGAGCAGGCCGGCGATGTCGGGCGGGCAGGGGGTACCGGGGGTGCAACCCGGGATGCAGATGATGCCGGGGTACCCAGGGATGCAGGGGGCGCCGGGGGGGACAACGTCTATCGCCCCAGTTTTGATTTTGTGACTGCTTCTTCGCACACATCGACCCAAGCGGAGACGCAGTTCACTGGGTGTGATACTTTCTCCTTAGAGGAGTTGGGGATAGATCTCGGGGATGCGGACACTCCCGTTCAAACGGGGGGAGTAGGGCGGGGTCGAGGCGCCCCAAAGAAGAAGAAGGGGAAGAGGGTGGTCGGCGAGTCGTCGCAGTCGGCTGGTGACGACAGCCCGGCACGGAGGAAGTGGACGGACGCGGAGAACGTCGTGTTGTCCAAGGCGTGGGTGAGTGTTTGCGATGATCCCCTCGCCTCGAACAATCAGAGGATCGTCAACTTGTGGGCTAAAATAGCAGCAGCCTACAAGGCATTTTGCCCGGAGGGGAGGCCACGCAGCGAGGAGGAGTGCCGGAAGGGGTGGGACCGAATCTGGGATGGGGTCTCCCGATTTTCAGGCTTGTACACCAACGCCCTCCGAATGCAGACCAGTGGCCAAACTGACGAGGACTGCAGGAGGATAGCGGAGAAAGCCTTCCCCGTGTCCGGGCTTTACAAGGAGTTCACCTACTGGAACTGCTATGAGGTGCTGATGGACTCCGAGAAGTTTCAGGCAGGTGTCGATGTTGGCTGGCCGAAGAAGCAGCGCCTGAACTATACCGGTGATTACAGCGGCGGCAGCAGCGGCGGGTTCCCACGACCTCCCCGAGGATGTACAGGAGTTCTCGTCCCCTCCCGCGTTTGCTCGCCGCACTCGCCCGGTTGGTCACAGGAGGACGCAACGGGCTCGCCAGGCCTCCCAGGAGGTCCAGTCGGCATCCCCCCTGTTGGCGGGTCGACAACCGAGCTCCTCTTCTTCGCGCGTCAACAAACGCGAGCTCAGATGTACAAGATCTTAGCTGAATGGAGGGCGGCAACTAACCCCGAGGAGAAGAGTTTTCTTCACGCAATGCTCGTGAGTATGCGGGCCGATTTGAATCCCGCCGCGACACAGGTGGGGGGCTCAGACGCGGGCTCAGCTGCCGCAGATTTGGGGGTCCCGGATAGCGGCGACAACGGCGGCGGCGACGGCGACGATGGCGAGGAGTGAGGCGGAGGCGGGGGGCTCGTGTGTGGCGGAGGGGTTTTTTTTAGATTAATGTAATTTTTTTAATTTATGTATATATTTTTAATTAATGTACTTTTTAAATTTTCAATATTATTATTGAGTTTTCTCGTATCTGTGCCGTAAATTTAATTCCGTATTTTGTGTGATTGTTAATTATTTGTTTTTATAATTTTGTTTATTGTGGCTAGGTTATGGCTGGGCTATTACTTGTCCAGTTGCTTGTCCTGATGATGTGGCATGAGGAGTTTTTAGTGCTGCTGATGTGGCAGGAGGAGTTTGTGGCTAGGCTATGGCTGAGCTATTTCTATTGGAGATGCTCTAAGGGAGGTGAAAGGTTTTGTAAAAGGATCAGATAATGACTATAAATATCTCATAATTGTTCATTGTTTGTCCAGAATATACAAAGTACATAAACATCTTAAAATCGACTAAATATGCTTTGATAACTTGAGCATGTTAACAAGGGAGTATCCAGAGATACAGATGAACAAGCGGGTTTTCTAGCCAATTGAAAATGATAGGGGATGGGCTACGAAACAAAATGTATAAGGTATAAATATTTCATTATATCCTCAACAAACATATGAAATTCGTAAGAACTGCAGTCTTTCTAGACCAAGATTTCAATTGTCAAGATTACCTCTATTATTCTACAATGCATTGTATTGCAACGAAAAGAATCTTCATGCACTAATTGATACGATAAACATTAAAGAACTAACATTTTTGCACCCAACCTCCTTCAGCTTGCGTCTCTTTGAAGATGAAAGATGAAGGAGAACTAAGGTTCTTAAATAGCAATATTTTTTTGTCAAAAATGGTAAAATGATGGTCAATTATTCGGGAAAATGCAGATTTATGTTGAAGAAATGGTGAATTTGTGTAGTAGAGTATGCTTTCGAAGAAGAGAACAAAGAGGGAGACACAAAGGTGAACAATAAAATGGAGTTTCTTTCCTATCTAATATTAGGCCACATTTAATGGGTTCAATATGATGAAATATTAGATAATGCGGATGGGCCGAGACCTTTTTCTACTTGATTGGATCTTAAATTCAGTATCAATTGTAAGCATAGATACAATCAATTTTTCAATGAGATATTTCTTTCTATTATCTTTTTACAAATGAAAAAGTTTATCAAGTATCAACTCATCCCGCTAACCTTCTTCCGGAAGTTGAAATTCGGCCGTCTAGTCACCCTTCAAATGGAGGATAAATCTATCAAGTTTCCCAATTGAGTCCTCTAGAATGTGTTGGTGTGGCTGAATAATTTTACCTTCCACGTGGACTTTGTGGCTTTGGACATGAAGGGAGATCCAAATGTCCCCCTCATCCTCGGAAGGTCATTTTCTTGCAACGTGAAAGGGTCTAATTTATGTCACTAAGGGAGAACTTACGCTTTGACATGAAAACAAGACGGTCATCCTCTCTATTTTAGACAAGATGAAACACCACGAGATGGATGAAATAAAGATAGTGAAAGCTAAGCCTTTGAAAGTTAAAGAATGCAAGGTGATACATGTAGTGCATGTGAAAGCCAAGGATTAGAACATTGAGAAAGCGTTGGAGGAGATATATCCCCCGAAATGGTTTTTTCAACTTGAGGACGAACAAATTGTCGGGGGAACAAAAGAAGGAGGTGGCCAACACTGACTGAACCACAAAGAGCAAAGCCCACGCGCTAGCGGGGGCTTAGCAGGAACCGGACCTCGAACCCCCCTTATACCGCCGTGCTCTGACCGGTCTCCGCCTCGAAGCGAGCCGCCAAGCCCTGAATTCGTCTCCATGTAGTCCAACCGTCCACCTCTATTTTAATTTCTAAAAAATTGAAAATTAAGGAGGAGGAAGAAGAAGAAGAACTGGTTCCGGAACACGAACCGGAATCGAACCTTGAGCGTATTTTGCGGTTACGGTTCTTGTTAAAAAACCGCCAGTTTCGATTCCGAACCGACTGTTTTTCTGTGGTTTTTTTGCAATTCAGTTCGGTTCTGAGATGCCGGTTTCCAGCGAAATTTTTGGTTCTGGTTCAGTTTCTCGATTTTCCAGCGGATTTTCATTGTTCTGTCACGGTTTCAGTTCCGGCATTTTGAACCTGAACCGACTCATGGTTCTAAAAGTGGTAGTTTGGTTCAATTTATATCTCACGGTTCCGGTTCGAAACTGTAACCATCGGCTTTGATTTTTCGGTTTACCACCCGAACCATAAACCTTGGACTTCTCTATTGTCAGCCTTAAGTCGTTACACAATTAGCCTAAATCCTCATTGAAAGTGAGTTCACGCCTGGAGCTGGAGGCTGGAGAATTGCGGGACAACGCAGCTTGTCGCCTGCCGCCGCTACCGGAATACTTCAGCCGCACCCTTCGAAATTCAGGTAAGAATTGATGGTCAATGGGTGATGTAACAGGCTGGGTGTGTAATTTAGGGTATAGTGTTGCACATATCATTTCTCAAATCTCAAGGCTCAGTTTTAAATTTCTCATATTTAATGTTTTATTTGCCTAAAATGAATTTAGACTTGTAGCAGTACGTCTCTATTTAAATTTCTCATATTTAATGTTTTATTTGCCTAAATTTCTCTATATAAATTTTGTTTGCTTCAATGCCTTTTAATGTGTATACAATATACTTCAATCTTCATACTTGGCTGCTTGGGTTTGGTAGTTTGGTAAAAATAGACGTAGTATGAAATTATTTCTATTGTGCAAGTAGTATGTTTGTAAATTTATTATTGTATGAATATGTATTATCGAGTAAAGGTCAATTTTGGTCCTAAACATATAACCAAAATACGAATTTGGTCCAAAACATTCACTTTTTGAAAAAGATGTCCATAACAAATGATATCATTGTCGGAATCGTCCTTTTTTGACGGAACCGTAAGAGAAAATACTACTTCGGCGACATTTTCATTTGTTATGGTCCCGTTTTTTAAAAAGTGAATGTTTTGGGCTAAATTCGTATTTTGATCATATATTTATGACCAAAATTGACCTTTACTCTATTATCTAACAATAAGAAATCTTATTGTTATTGATTGTAGCAATGTATCAGTATTTTCTCAAATTACCAAGGAATGATTCAACTACTACATGTGCTCCAAATAATAGTAGTATTTCAATTTTGAATCTGATCATGAACCAAGAATGAATTAATGATACAAGTGTTGAATCTATTGTGGAAAACATAGATTGTGACCTGGGAAGACGGAGACCTATTGTTGTGTATGAAATCGGGGATAGGGATCGCATTAGAAGAGAATACATCTCGAATGGACCTTTACAACAAAAAGGTTGTCTTTAAGACAAAACTCATTTGGTAAGGAGAAAAAGACTTTCCAATGTAAATAGTTAGAAAGACATGCTTGGTTGGAGTATAGTGTGGAGAAAGATGCAGCATTTTGTTTTTAGTGTTATCTTTTTAGGCCTATTAATGACAATCGGTTTGGTGATGATGTATTTGTGAGCATAGGGTATAAAAATTGGAAAAGGTTGTTGCTATTTTTAGAGAACGCGAGGGTTCAACTAATAGCACACATGATGAGTCCAGAGCCCTTGTCCTAGCGGCAAGGAGCTTAAACATTATTGCATGAGGTGCCGAGTTCGAGCCCTCTGGACATCATTTGTAATTTCCTCTTATCTATAGTATATGAGTTTATTTGTAATTTTCTCCCTTATACAAGAGTTAATTTTTTTAAAAAAATAAAAAATAATAGCACACATGATGAGGCCAGAATACTTTTTGAAGGATTTAAAAATAAAAGACAAAATTTTGAATATAATTTGATGAAATTTGGTAAGAAAGACGAAGTCAAATATCGTTTGAATGCTTCTTTAAATGTGACTCAATTATTATTGAAACAAGAGTTGGATTTTCGGGGGAAATGATGAATAAATAGAGTCAAAAAATAGGGGAAACTTTCTAGAGATATACTTAATTGGTTGCATGAGCAAAAACTTGAGGGAGTAGTGTCCTCACAATAATTAGATGGTTAGTCCCTTAGTTCAAAGGGATTGTCAAATTGTTGTGCAGTTAAAACTAAAAAAGTTATTTTGGAAGATATTAAAAATCGTAATTTCTCTATGTTGGTTGATGAAGCACTCGATGCATCGATGAAAGAACAAATGGCTTTGGTTATGAGATATATTAACAATGAGATTGTAGAAGGATTCTTGGCCTAGGTTCATGTCACCGATACCACGGCAAAATCTTTGAAGGAAGGGATTGACTTAGTATTTGCTAAGCTTGGTTTATCTCTTTGATGGTGCATCAAATATGCAGGACGAGTACAATGGTTTGAAATCACTTATATTGAATGAAAATCCTTCAGCAGTAAATACATTGTTTTGCCCATCAGCTCCAATTATAAAAAAACATGGTGTTGCAAGTGATTTTTTTTTACCATTGTCACTATGATTGTGAACACATGTGGATCATCTTGTAAAAGAAGGGACAAACTACGGCAGTTTGAAAAAATTGTCTACGGTCTAGAAAGTGGAGAAATAAAAAGTGGACGAAGGTTTAAATCCAAAGATGAATTTAAAGCGACCAGGCGACACTGGATGGGGTCACACTTCACTACCTTGCTTCATTTAAAAAGCATGTGGTTGTTGATAATTGAAGTGCTTGAACATATGTTTGAAGATGATTTTAATCCTGATAATAGAGGTATATCAAAAACATTGGTTATGACTTATGAGGATCATGAGCTATGACTTTATTTTTATTTTACACTTGATGATAGGGTTGCTTGGGACAACAAATGATTAGTTAACAATTCTACTACTTAGGGATCAAAATAGAATGGGAGACGAATGGACGAATGATATCTTAGTTGTATATATTCGGAGAGGAAATTTTTAAAAAATGGAAATGAGACTATTCTTCTAGTATTTCAAGACATGGCGACTCTTCGAAAGCGTTATCATCTAGTGTGTCATAAAAGTTGAACGTATATTACATGTAAACTTTTCAGACTCTGCTTGTTCAATTTTCTGGTTCCGTCACAAGTGGCCAAGTTGGCACATGGTACATGTAAGTGAAAAATGTTGTTTGGGATGTGTTTGTATCGTTTTGAAGTTGTTTGTTGTGCCCAAATGCTTTTGAGTTGGGTATGTTTTGTTTTATGGCTGCTGGAGCAGGAAAATAAGTCAGAGAGGGTGAAAAACGGAAGAAGCAACAAAAATGCCAGAGTACAGACAGATCGGACATTCTGATCCCGACAAACGCCCGCCCGGGCGTTCTGGAGGTACCAATCGAGAAATAAATAATTCGCTCGGGTCTGGCATTTGAGGAGCGTATTGCAATCCAGGAGGATAACCTGACCGAGCGTTTTCAACTTACAAATCGCCCACCTTCCTCCGAAAACCCTATCCCCCAGTTCCGATTTCTGGAAGTTCTACTTCGACTCCCTCCAACGATCTCATTTCTACACTCATAACTCTCTTTTACTCCCTCTTTTACACGTTTTGAACTGATTAATAGGTTTTTTTTTTCAAAATTAAGGTAAGGAGGTAATTTTCAAGTTCTACCACAAATTAAACCCAAAAAGTATGAATTTCTCCCTCTATTCTTTGTCACCCATGGATTATTGTTGATTACTGAGTGATTTATGGAGGAATTTGAAAAATTATATGGATAATTGCGGGTTAAAGAGGATTATTGTGAATTTGTTGATTGAATTGCTCTGGTTTGTGGATATAGGTGTATTTTGATGTTGATATGAACTTGAATGAATGTTATTGTTATTAAGGGAGTGTAGTTGTTATTGATTATGGTGTGAATTGCCAAATCGGATTGTTATTAAGGGAGTGTAGTTGTTATTGATGTTTCAAAATCGGATTTTGTGCTTGATTGTTTGGTTTGTGGATTGTTTGTTGAAATATGGACACATATTGGGGGGTGATGCCTACATTTGTTTTATTTAATGTGTTGTTGTTTGTTTGATGATTTGAGGCTAGTGAAGTGTACTATGTTGAGATTATAGGCTGATAAATGATAGGCTTGAGGTGAGTTTGGGGAAGTACCTTCACCTTGATAATGCATATTGGTTTATTGAGTTTTGGTTACATTAAGACCTAGTCTTTAGAATTTTTAGGTACACATATGGCCCTTACCGCGAACAGTTGCTGCTGTCAGTTCGCGCTGCTGCCGTCACTCCAGCGCCCGAAAGGCTAAGATCTTTTATCCAAAGTTTCGTTCTTATCTTATGTTCAGTTCAAACACAAGTTAACTACCAGTTTGATTATTAATTCGAGTTGGGAGGATTATCGAGTTTAAAATATGAGATTTGCCAAGATTGTCAGATTTGTGTGTGTCACTGCCAACATTTACTAAAGATAGAAAACACGAGTGATGGCGACCGGGAAGGGGAGATAAGAAGTGGGGAAAGAAGAAAGGGGGAAAGGAAGTGGGGAGAACGAAACTTCAAAACAAAAGGAGACTTCTCATATATCAGAGTACAGTTTCACAAAAGACAACTTCATAATGAGAATTGGGAAAAATAGGAAATAACACGAATCAAAACATTGTATCAATTCTAACTCACTATATCCAAAATTCAATTTATATCAGCAGAAGCAAAACGAGAGAATGAATGACGCTATGGGTGAAGACACAACACATTCGACATCGATTAAAGCCTTTAAAAATCGACCACAACACTCACCATGGATCCCTCATCAACTCAACATGCACATAAGGAAAACATATGCAGAGCTGTAAATAAAAATATACTAAGTGGACACATGCCAAAATATATATCACAGTTCAATAGTTTGTCAATCCTGCCAGTGAGTGACATCGGGGTTTTTCTTTAAAATGCCCGAGACACTAAACATCTTTTCCATTTCATAAAAAGTCAGTTGATCAACCTTTTTCAGTCACATATCATATCTGGTATCAATTGTTGTGAACTAGGAATGTGGTCACATTCCACGACGGTCACTAAACCGGCCAACACGTATTAGCTCATAGTTCGAGGTGTACACTAGCTAAGCAGGGTTTGCGGCCCAAACTTCAGCCCGAATCCGATTTTCTCACACAGAATGAGCCCATACCTCAACATAGGCCATCAAGCATCAGCCATTAGGCATCATCAGATAGACATATCATAAAACAAAACAATGGTAAGACAAACACTTTTATTTCCACGAAGCATAATTATTTTTTAACATTTTGCCCATACACAGTGGGTTAGAAGACCCATAGTAAAAGTGTAGGTTAGGAAAGCCCACCTTCACCGCGTAGGTGATTCTATAACTCGAATCTTGTACTTTGACTTTAAATCGCTTAAGAAATACCTTTTCACATAATTCACAATTATCACAAAAACAACACTTAGCAGATAAATGCATGCATCAAGGTTATTTTTTTATTTTCGGTGGCCGCCTGAGGTATTGCGGTGACGTTGGTCGGCCGCTTTCGCTTTTACGAAACTCACTCCCTTTGCCCTTCATTAAAATCAAACCTGAAAATAAAACTATTTCGTAACTGTTAAAACTCCAATTAATTATTCTCAAAAAGAATTACTAACTCGTAAGATAATTAATTAATAGCTCGGGAAATAAATAAATAAAACCCTACAATTAATTAATTATCCAACCAGTACAATATACATCAACCTAAGTAATTTAATTGTGTTGGTCTAATACCCAAAAGATGCATTGGACTAAGACAATTAAATCAAGACAAGGAGTAGCCCAAACCAATTAATAAAAAGGTGTGAGGCCCAAATGAATAACTCACACAACAACAAGATCAACCCTTTTCAGAAGAGAGTCAAAATCCCCAAATTTGAAAATCAAAACAAAGATTCCAACTAGGCGTACACACGGTTCAAAAATCGTTGGTTCAGGTTTGGAACCGGCGGTTCACGGTTCATGAAATCATTGAACCTGAACTGGCCCGGGTCGGTATTTGGCGGTTCCGGTTCACGGCCCGAAACAGTTAGTTCAGGCGGTGGTTCAGAACCACCGGTTTTTTAGCCAAAACCAGCCTTTCGGGCCGGTTCGGCAGTTCATAATTTTTTTTGTCTTTTAAATCTTTACTTGTCAATAAAAGTTGCATAAATAAATCTTGAACCTTTAGTTGAAAGAGAGTGTATTGAATGATTCTCTTTTATAGCTACACATTTTTGGATGTGTTGCTCTTTCTTTCAAGGTGAGATAAAAGTCATTATTTATAACTACATGATAGATCTCCATCATCTCTTTGTCTATATTATTACTCTATCTTGATTATCTTCTATTATTATAATTTAACAACAAATATTATTACATGGAGTATTATTCCTTAATTCTTTATCATTATCGATTCATTTATGTGTATAATTTATGTATATATTAACTAATAAATAATGTTATACACATTAAGAGAATAATTATTATACAAATTGGATTAATCTATCGATAACTATTATACAAATGATTATTTTTCTATATACAAATCATATTATTCGATAATTATTTATTCTTATCTATCAAGAATATATTAAAATAATAATTTTATTTATATAATTATATTACATCTATTATAATAATAATTATTATTATACAAAATCATACTATTAGTCTACTACTAATATATAAATATGTACACTATATTATACCGCTATACAAATCATTCTTTAATTGTCTATTTTTATCATTATTATACAAATTGTATTAATTGTTGCTTTTTTGCACATTTTAATCAATACATTGAGAAAAATGAGCACCATATGTACATTTAAATCCAATTATTTGATCATGTTCTATAAATATACAAATTATGAGAAACCTGCAATATTTAAATTTAATTAAATTATTCTAATTGATGCTATTATTATCTATAAATTTGTCTTAAAAAATGAATTATGACAAAAATAAAGATAAAAATAGTAAATAATAAAATGTTAAAAATAAAGGAAAGTAGAAGACAAAACAAAGTTTTGTATCCCATATTGGAAGATGAATGAATGATATAAATATGTAATTATAAAAGAAAATACTTCAACATATTCTGTCTCACATCAAAAGAGAAACATAAAATATTCAATGATGTCTCTATTAAAGATAAACAACCAATAATGGTTTCTTAGAATTCAGAGGCCCAACAAATAAATATGGGCTATTATGAAATTCTAGTATTTATTTTTTGTGAAAATTGATTTTTAAATATAAAAATTATTTTTTATAAATAATAATATTTCTTTAAAATTTTATTTGAACCGCCGGTTCGAACCGTTGAACCGGCGGTTCCAGTTTCTGAAAATCGTGAACCTGAACCGAACCGTCTAACCCGCCGACCCATCCCACGGTTCGAACCGCCGCGCTGGTTCCGGTTCCGGGTTACGAACCGGCGGTTAACCGCTTGTTCGGTTCAGTTTGTGCACCTCTAATTCCAACTCTCTCTCTTTCGCCGTCTCACCACCAGCCGCCGCTGTCCACGCTGGAGCCGCTGCTGCTGGAGTCTCCGTCAGCCGGAGCTGCCATCGCTGGAGTCGCGGAGGACGTCCAGCCGCTGCTGGAGCTCGCCGAGGTCGCCCCGCTGCTGCTGTCTGCCGGGATCGCCGGCTACTGTTTGCCGGAGCTGCTGCAGCGCTGCCACCATCTGCCGAGCTGCCGGCTACTGCCACTGTTAGTCGCTGGAGCTGCTGTCCCGACTAGTTCGGGCAGCCGCTGCCCTTTGGAGAGACTAGTAAAGGGATCAAAAACACGAATAGAATACAGATCAAGTTATATGGAGTGATAACCGAACCGATTGGATCAGTTAGCAAATGTCGTTGCCACTTAATCAATGCACTCTAGCTCGCGCCCTTTCCTCCTTGCCAAAGTAATTTATAACTCCCAATTTTGCACAACTTTAACAGTAAAGCGGCAAGTTCGGGGTCGATCCCACAGGGAAGTTGGTGTGTCGAGTGTGTGAGTAGTGAACAGGGGGGGTTGACTGCTGCCACGCTTTAATTTGGGAGTTTTAACTACTGTTTTAATCTAGACAGAATTTAAACTAGCTAGCTTGATCAACGGAATTCTAACTACTGGGTCAAGTGATTTGCAGGAAACAACAGAAAAGTAAATGCGCGGATTTAAAGCGAAAATAACTTGATTACACTAAAAACTGATTACAGCGTGAAATTAAACTAAGCTAACACTTGGAATCTAAGAAAGCGGTAAACTGAGAAGAATCTCAGCGGGAAACTTAAGTCACGCTAACAGAAATGAGTATTCTGCAGCGCTCCCTTTGGTCGCCCTTCTAAATAAGCTAGAGAATTGAACTAAACTAAGCTAAAGAGCTGGACTATGCTAGATAACTATGCTAAACTAAACTAGGCGAAAAGTAAAGTCTCTCTCTTTTCTTGTGGTGGCACACCCTCTATTTATAAGCTCGATTCAGCCTCCAGCTGGATAACGATCTTATCAGGGAATATTCACTCATTCTGAGAATGAGCGACTCATTGATTGCTACGTGCTGTTTTTCTAGAATGTCGACGTTTTTTGGTAACAAATTCGTGACTCAGCTTTGTCCTTGCGTCTCATATTCCAGCACGTGTCCCCTTCTAGAACGCCGTCCTTGATAACAGAATGGTGCGTTGTATCCAGCTCATTTCCTCACGTGCTCTTCTTCCAGAAGCCCGTGGTCCCCTCCTAACTGCTTGATCGCTCCCCTTGTTCAATTCCCCCGATTCTGAGCCTTTTATCGCCTTTGTACTTGCTTGATCAGGTCGGCCTTGAAGCCTTGGTCAAGTGGTAATTCTGCACATTTAACACTTGTTTTACGCAATAAACCGATCAAGTAGCATGTATTTCATCCATAAACCGATGCATGAAATTGGCCGTATCAAACTGCTCACACTTAAAACATACTTGTCCCCAAGTATAAAGGAAAAGAAAAGAAAAAGATAGGGCAAATTTCAGGCATGGTTTATTTTATTTTTTTTAAGTAAAAGAAAAACAAGACCTTGAGTTAAAGACACATATTCGCATGTATGCATTAGACCGAATAATTTTCCAACAATCATACCCGAGGTCGAGGTCAATCCATTTGTCAGTAGCTTGTGTTCATTCTCTTTCGCCTTTGCTTGATCAAGGTGTCAGCTTATCAAGATTGCTCAATTCAAAAACCACTGTTGGATTCACTTAGTCACCCATTCCTTACTTGAGAAGTTAGGACTGTTCACTCGATGTTGCCATAAATTTAATACCTTGAATCGGACTGCACAAGATAGTTCCTTAGGGTCTTTGTTTTAAGGTTGTAACGAGGCTCAAGGTTAGTAACGTATTAGGGTGGGGTCCTAGGGGTTCTAAGTTCAAAAATAAAAAATAAAAAATTTTAAAGAAAAATCACATGAGTCAAAAAGCCAAAGATTTTCCTAGACTCGCTAGATCAGAATTGGGATATTTTTTTTCTGTGGTGCTCCTTCTTGGTCAGATTTCGACCTTCAGTCTTATATTATTTTTTTTCTTTTGATTTTCTGGGTCAGGTTAGAACTATTTCCTGCCCTTTTCTCTTTTTTTTATATGATCAATGATTAACCCGACTGTCTAACTTGATCAACCAGGCTGCCCCTCCTTTTTCTTGCTATCCCCTTTCGTTACCCTTGACAAACTCCATCTCTTTGACCCTCTTTCCTCATGTGATATGAAACTTTGAATTTGGTTTTAAGGCTTCGAAGAAAGGGAAAGAGTGTATAAGTTCGAATTGGCTAACTAGGGGGTGCCTTGACTAATGAGGCGGGTTTGTGGAATGAAGGAAGAACATGGCTCAAATGGTTAAGTCCTAATGCCTTTAGTCATTACTACTTGTGCAATTTTCATCTCAATATTAAAAATCAGCCTCTCATAATTTTTCTTATGTAAAAATAGTAGAAAGTGTTCTACTTTTGGCTTATAACTCACATATAGAGAGGCTTCACAGTTGGTTTAGAAATTGAGCGTTTCTATCATACTTACGTCATTCAAATTGATCAAGCTTTTGCAATCAAGTTTTACATGTGAGCATACTGAATCATTTTTCTAACTCTCCCAAGAAGTAATCAAGTCTTCCATTTATCCAATTTCATGCATATTGTCTATTTTATTACTATATGGAATTTGTTATTTTTTGAAAAAAAATTTAGCATGTATGATTCTTCTGTATCTAACCCGTCCCCCATCCCCACTGCATATGAACTCGTCCTCGAGGGGCTGGATGCAGTGGAGAGAAGGGTTAGGCACAGGCAACGGCATAACAACAATCAAGGGAAACTTCTCACACTTAGACCGGACACGGCATAACAACAATCAAGGGAAACTTCTCACACTTAGACCGGACACTGGGCTAAGTGTGAGATAGTGCCAGCAATCAAAACATGCTAATAACCACATAGAAATAAAACAGATATAGGCAAAATAGAAAACAACTTCCATAAACTTCTCACACTTAGTCCAGACACAGGACTAAGTGTGAGATTGGAGTACACAATTTACACAAAGAAACACAGTTAATGGTGATAGTACTGCCTTCTAGATAGCTGAATCAGGGGAATGTTGCGCTCCTTCCTTATTGCCTCCATTACACAGGCCTTCCTTATTGCCTCTACGACTTCGTGCTTATCGGAGCTCCTCCTCCTTGGTATTTTTATTCTTTTTCTCCTTCGGGGAGGGGAAGCAAAAGACCTGCTGGCAGCTTTAGTAAGCCCCATACCTTAATTGGTATGGTTGCCCATATTAGGGGGAGGAAAGATATTTTCTTCCCCCTTCCTCTTGCTCCCTTTCTCTGCTCTCACCTGGTTGCTCTCCACAGTCTTGCTTGCTTCAATGACTGCTCCGGTCTCTTGATTTTCTCCTCATCCACTTGTTGTCTTGAACCCTCAGCTTCAAGAAGCAGCTGGTTCATTGCCTGGTGGCGCGTTCTTCTCGGGATGGAGTCTTCTTCTGTGGTCCACACGCCTTATGTCAGCCGGGTCCACATATTGGAGTGGGCCGATGAATCTAGGAGGCGATAATGGGGTTCTGGTGGTTGGTGGACTCGGTGGTGAAAAGGATCTCTGATTATTACTGTCGAGACCGGCTCCTGAAGAAAACGAGGAAGTATTGGAGGTCTCGAGTTGATTGCCCTGCATTTCTTTTCCGAATGAAGATAACACAAAGGTTCTGAAGATATTTGATGGAAAGTGAGATCCGAAAAACCCTCTTTTGTACTCAAATTCCGACTGTTGAGATCTCCGCTTATTGATATCTCTACGACCTTTCGTGTACTGGCGCGCCTTTTTAAAATGCCAGATGGCAAGGCTTCCCTGATACGCTTCCTTACTCTCTCCAGAACGTCCTTTCATTTCAACAGTCGGCGCCGCCTGACACCTCTCTACTTACTGCACATGTCTCGTCATCACCTGCTCTTATCAGCTCAATCACCGTTCCACTAATTAAATTCAAATTGCACTGATCACGTGAATCATTAAATCTCGATGACAGCTCACATTATTCCACTTGATCAGTTTCTTTCCTCCACTTCCGACTTTTGATTAACGAAAATAAAACTAAACACACTTAATAAAAAAACTATTTACAGGATTTGACCGGGTTTCCTTGGAATGTTACTTGATCAGATTTAGAGATTTAGAAATTATTGCTTGATCAAGCAGACCATCCATGAATACCCGATCACTCCTTATACCTGTTTACTGGTACAAGCTAGGCATTGGTAGTGAAATGTTGTCCACTACAAACGCCTTCCTTTCGCTCCTTCCGGGTAGCTCACTTTGCTCAAACCGTTGGTCCTTCCTGTGAACTTTTCCCTTTTAGGTTTACGTTGCTCCCAGTTTCTATGTTTACCTCGATCAATCCTCCTTTCCTGATGGATCTTTATGTTTTCACACTTTTTTCTGTCAACTGCTTCCCATTCAAACTCCTGTAGAAGGAGTAACCATCTGATCAAATGCGGGTTTGATCCCTTCTTCGACGATAGGTATTTGATGGCCGCCTGGTTTTTATACACCGTCACCTTGGAAACGAGTAGGTGCTGCCTGAACGCCACAAATGCAAACACTATCGATAACATTTATTTTTCTGTTACATCATAGTTCCTTTGCGCCTGACCCAATGCTTTTGATGCGTAGAGGAAAACATAACTTTTCCCTTGGATTTTCTGACTTAGTGTTGCCCCCATAGCACAGTTACTAGTCTCACACATCACCTCAAGGGAGTGATTCCAATCAGGACCACGAATTATAGAATAACTCATCAATTGTTCCTTCAGGAATGGGAACATGGCCTTGCAGTCATCAGAAAGTTTAAACTCCATGTCATCCTGGGGAAGCTTTGTCAGGATCTGCGTTCCCCCGGCGAAATCCTTGATACGTCCTCCACGGCCCTTAGCGTGCCTTAACAAGATTCTGATCTTCCCCTGGTTAATAAGGTAGGGAAATTTTGCCACATGTGTGTGCCTTGCCATGACTGTCCCATGTTCCGGCCAGTTTGAATTTTGCTTCTTGGGCATCAGCTGGGGTTGATGTTGGAAGAGTAATTCTTCCTTTTTCTGCAATCGTGGTTTGATTGTCTTGTGATCTGTCTGACTGGACAGGTCCTTGAATGCCATCGGTGATTGTAACGACCCGCTAAGCCGATATTATTATAAACTAAATTATTAGCTTGATTATCTATATAAGTGACTTTTATGTGATTAAATTCGAGCTACGATAGATTGTCGATGTTTGTTTTGACTTTAGGCAAGTGAATAGAACACGTAAATATATTACATCTAGGTGAATATAATAAATTTAAATAAATAAATAAGATCCAAAAATCAAAATTTTAATGTGATACATCCAACAAAAGTCCGACGGAAATTTAATTTATATATATCGTATGTTTTAAGAAAACGGGTACTTCAACGAGGACAGCCACGAATACGAACCGAGTATGCCTACACCAAATTAAATGAATAAGTGAACAAATACTTAAATAATTAATTTAATAAACAAAAAAAAGAGGGCTGATCTTGTGTATCAGCAGCATTAAATGCTGCATTAATTGGATGGCAGAAGAAATCAAATGAAATTTAATAGTAGATTTGAGTAGATTTGATAGACGGAGGATATTTATCTTCCCATCCAATCATAATTTTTGGGAGGATAGTATTTAATGAAAAAATACAGAAGATCAAGGCCTCAAATTCTCAATCAAATTGCAAGAGGCTTCTTGGCCATTGGATCAACCTAAGGAAACACCCAAATACATGCATTGAGAGATAGTTGTTGGGAAATAAACACAAGCAATCACGAATATGAAAGAGAATGAACACAAGAAGTTGTTTACCCAGTTCGATACAATGTGTATCTATGTCTGGGGGCGATGCCAAGCCAGGGATTTCACTATATAATTTCAGGATGATTTAACAATGAGGGAGCACCTCTATTTATAAGTAACTAGAGAGCCCTAATTCTAGTCAAACTAGGAAACATATTCCATAAGGAAATATCTTTTAAGGAATAAATCTATCACAAGGAAATATACTTCAAGGAAACAAATCCTAAACATGGTAGGAGATATTTTAGGCTCCATAATTAACAATCTCCCACTTGGAGACTAACAAACAACTCCTAAACAACCATTTCCTCGTGATCTCATCCCTTCATCCGCTTAGCATCGCCTAACCTTCTCTTCAAGTTCCAAGGCCAATTGAAGCTATGCATAGCTTCAATTTCTCTAAGGTCACCACCTTAGTAAACATGTCTGCAGGATTCTCACTTCCAAGTATCTTCACAAGTTGCAGGATTTTCATCTCCACTAGGTGTCGGATGTAATGATATTTCAACTCCACATGCTTTGTCCTAGAATGAAACGCTGGATTCTTCGCCAAGAAAATAGCACTCTGACTATCACTGTAGACTATGCTACTCTTGTTCTCCTTCCCAAGTTCATCTAAGAAACTCTGCAACCACACCATCTTCTTGCTTGCCTCTGTCGCATCTACATATTCAGCCTCCGTAGTAGACAAAGCAACAGTCTTCTGCAACTTAGAAGTCCATGAAATAGCAGTACCACCATAAGTAAATACATACCCGGTTGTGCTTCTTCTCCCATCAAGATCATTGGACGCCAAGTCTGCATCCACATAACCTGCCAGCTCGACATTCTTGCCATTGAAACATAAGATGCTTTCTGTAGTACCTCTCAAGTATCGAAGGATCCATTTAACTGCTTCCCAATGTTGCTTGCCCGGATCACCCATGAACCGGCTCACTACTCCCACTGCTTGTGCAATATCAGGCCTCGTACACACCATTGCATACATAATACTGCCAATTGCTGAAGCATAAAGAATTTTCTTCATTTCAGCACGTTCTTCTTTTGTACTCGGCGACTCCTTCTTCGACAGCTTAAAGTGACTGCCCAAAGGCACACTTACTGGCTTCGAATTATCCATGTTGAATCTTTCCAAAACCTTACCAATGTAAGCAGCTTGCGAAAGATACAATTTTCCTGCCGCCTTGTCACGCTCGATTCTCATGCCCAAAATTTGATTAGCCTCTCCAAGATCTTTCATGGAGAATCGTTCAGACAATTGCCTTTTCAACTTATCCATCTCCTTTTGATCACCTCCTGCGATCAACATATCATCAACATATAATAACAGAATAAGATAGCTCTTGTCAAACCTCTTGTAGTAACAACAATGGTCAGCGTAGCATCTTTTATAGCCAATCTCCATCATGAATCCATCAAACTTCTTGTACCACTGCTTTGGAGCTTGCTTTAAACCATACAAGCTCTTCTTCAACTTGCATACAAGGTTTTCCATTCCTTTTACTATGAATCCTTCAGGCTGTGTCATGTATAACTCATCCTCCAAATCACCATGAAGGAATGTCGTCTTTACATCCATCTGATGTAACAATAGATTTTCTGCAACTACCATACTCAACACTAAACGAATAGTAGTTAGTTTCACAACAGGAGTGAACACATCTGTATAATCAATATCGTATCGTTGCTCAAATCCCTTGACAACCAGCCTAGCCTTGTAGCGCTTGCTACCATCAGCTTCACCTTTGATTCGATAGACCCACTTGCAATGCAATGCCTTTTTCCCTTTAGGAAGTTCCACAAGCTCCCATGTGCCATTTAGGAGAAGAGAGGCAAACTCGTCATCCATGGCAATTTTCCACCTTCGTTTATCAGGGCCTTCTCCTGCCTCTGCATAACACTCGGGCTCACCACCATCAGTAAGTAACATATAGAAATTAGAGGGCGAGTACCTATCAGGTGCACGTCGCTCTCTAGTCGATTTAGGCAGCGGAATAGTCGGTGGTGGAGTGCTTGGTTCTTCTTCAAGCACCTCTTCAGCATTCTGACTCTCCTTGCTTCCACTCGAGTTTGAGATGTCTAGCTCGACCACTTGTGGCTCAGAACTGCTGGGACTTGACGCCTCCAATCTATCCTTGTACAATACCTGTTCATTAATATGACATCTCTACTGCGAATAACCTTACGGTTCTGCTCATCCCAGAGTCTATAACCGAACTCATCGCCTCCATAACCAATGAACGTACACTTAATAGATTTAGCATCCAACTTACTTCTCTCAACGGAACTAACATGAGCATAAGCAACACAACCAAAGATGCGTAGGAAAGATAGATTTACCTTTTTTCCTGTCCAAACCTCCTCGGGGTATCCGAAACTCCAAGGGAACTGATGGACCTCTATTAATTAGGAATGCAGCTGTGTTGACTGCATCTGCCCAAAAACTCTTTGGCAATCCACTTTTCAACCTCATGCATCTTGCTCGCTCATTCAACGTTCTGTTCATGCGCTCTGCGATTCCATTCTGCTGTGGAGTTCCTTTCACAGTTTTCTCCATGCGGATTCCATTCTTGGCGCAGAATTCCTTGAACTTTGCAAGTTCATATTCTCCTCCATTATCGGATCTTAGACACTTCACCTTCATCCCGGTTTCAGTTTCAACAAGGGCTTTCCATTTCCTGAAAGCGTCAAACGCATCGGATTTACTCTTCAGAAAATAAACCCATAGCTTTCGAGTAGAGTCGTCGATGAAAGTCATATAATATTCAGAGCCTCCTAGGGACTTCACAGGTGCTGGTCCCCATAGATCAGTGTGGACCATCTCCAACTTCTGTGTCTTCAATTTTCTGCCCCCTCTTGAGAAACTCACCCTTTTCTGTTTCCCAAACACGCAATCCTCGCACAGGCCAACTTCAACAGTTTTCAAGCCAGGCAGTAAACCTCTTGAGCACATTATCTTCATCCCTTTCTCGCTCATGTGGCCAAGACGACAGTGCCACAAATCTGCATTATTTGCCTCACTTGCAATATCAATGCAATCTTTGGAGTTAGTTGTGGTATACAACGTACCATCCTTCTTACCTCGAGCTACTATCATAGCTCCCTTGGTAATCTTCCAATTGTTGCAGCCAAACGTCACGGTGTACCCTTCTGCATCAAGCTGCCCAATCGAAATCAAACTTCTCTGCAATCCAGGAATGTGTCTGACTCCATTCAGTTTTATTACGGATCCATTGGACGTCACTACCTTCACGTTTCCCTTTCCCACGATATCTAAGGGCTCGTCATTAGCCAGATGTACCTTCCCAAAATCGCCAGAAACGTAGTCTTCCATTATCTCCACATTGCTGCAGGAGTGAAACGACGCCCCAGAATCCAATACCCACGATTCCATCGGACTACTGACGCTCAAGACCAACGCCTCGCCATCGTCATCAGACATGGTAGCGTTTGCTGTCTTCTTGTCCTTCTGATCCTTAGTCTTATACTTCTTCGGTGCCTCACATTGATTTCTAAAATGCCCAAACTCATCACAATTCCAGCATTTAACTTTATCCAAATCCTTCTTGGATTGACTCCTTCCTCTGGAATTTGATCTTCCACAATTTTGCTTTCCCTTCGATCTGCCTCTCTGTTCTGTATTCAGTGCTGATCTCGAAGTAGAAGATCCTGATTCTCTCCGGAGAACTTCCTCACCAATCATCAGATCTCTTACTCTGTCAACTGTTAGTTTTGTCTCTGCAGCAGTAACTGCTGTCACTGTGCCAGCCCAACTCTCAGGCAGAGACGATAGCAAAATCAGGGCACGAATTTCATCATCGAATTTTATATTAACCGAGTTCAGTTGCGAAGTAATCATGTTGAACTCGTTGAGATGTTGTTGCACCAGCTTTCCCTCTTGCATTCTAAAATTAAACAATCGTCTAATCAGATGTACCTTGTTTGCCGTTGATGGTTTCTGATACATGTCCTCCATGATCTTTATCATCTCCTTTGTCGACTTTGCTGCAGTCGTGTGATAAGCCACATCCTTGGACAACGATAGCCTAATCGCGCTCATCGCTTTTCTGTCCAGCAGCTCCCACTCCTCATGTTCCATCTTTTCAGGTTTGGTTTTTAAAGGCTTCCAGAGATCTTTACCGTACAGGTAATCCTCAATCTGCATCTTCCAAAATCCGAAATCAGATCCATCGAACTTCTCTACAGCAATTTTCTCGTCGATCCCCATCGTGATTTCTGCCTCTTAAACCCTAGGCTCTTGATACCAGTTGTTGGGAAATAAACACAGGCAATCACGAATATGAAAGAGAATGAACACAAGAAGTTGTTTACCCAGTTCGATACAATGTGTATCTACGTCTGGGGGCGATGCCAAGCCAGGGATTTCACTATATAATTTCAGGATGATTTAACAATGAGGGAGCACCTCTATTTATAAGTAACTAGAGAGCCCTAATTCTAGTCAAACTAGGAAACATATTCCATAAGGAAATATCTTTTAAGGAATAAATCTATCACAACGAAATATACTTCAAGGAAACAGATCCTAAATATGGTAGGAGATATTTTAGGCTCCATAATTAACAATAGAAGATCAAAATTAAATCTTGATAAAGATTTGAGCATTTAAGAGTCCTCCCACTTGTATAGCAACTTGACCGAATCCAACAAGTATATAAATAATAAACCCCCAAAGTTTCCAAATACAGCCAACCATCACAATCAAACATTCCAAAAATACTACATGGAATAGAGGAGTACGAGGAGGAAGAGTTGCTAATAATTGTAGGATCAAGCCCACAATACAACGACACTTTTGTTCCCACATCAAAAGGTAAACACCAAGCCTTTCTTTTCTTTCATCTATGTCAAGCATGCATATACAACTTCAAAGTTAGAATCTGCCCAAATTTGGAAGTTACAACACCTAGTCTAATAGTATGTTTCACCATTAAGTCTTCCATATAACAAGGCATATACTCCAAATTCACCAAATTCAGTAAATAGAAATAAAATAAAATCCTAGTGCCTTAATAACTAGAAAGAAGAAGAAAAACTTATCTCTATGAGTCTGCCGGATTCCGGCAGCGAGCTCAGCCGCCCGGAGACGACGAGGGCAGCCCACACCCCTATTATGTCTTTCAATAAAATCTTGACAATTCTACAAAGTTAAAACACAAAACACATAAATGAGAGATTAAACCTTTATAGAAAAAAAAGGAAGAGAAAGAAATTTAAATATTTACCTTCCGGGAGTTCGGCGAGGAGGCGGCGGCCGGGGCTGGAGTGGCGCCGGGAAACTGCTCCGGCAGCTCGAGGCGTGGAGGAGGCCGAAGTCGCCACCTGTGCATGCATAGTGGCGGCGGCGGCGGTGGCAAATCCGAGAGAGAAAGAGGGAGCCGAGGGAGAGAAAGGAGGAGGAGGAGAGGAAGGAGGCGACGGAGGCAGATCCGCGGCGTGAGGCGGCGTGAGGCTGGAGAGGAATAGAGAGAGGGAGAGAAGGGAGAAAGAGAGAAGGAGGAGGAGGAAGGACCACCGCCGGAGGCGACGGCGGCGCGACGGCGGCACCGGAGGGAGGCTGGCGGCGGCGGCAATGTGTGAGGGGGGGAGCGTTCATTTTGGTGAATTGGGGAGGAAGAAGAAGACTTGGGTATTATAACATAGGTTTTCTTTAAATGGGCTTAATGGTTAGGCTAGTGTTTTTATTTACTTGGGCTAATTTTCATACTTGGGCCAGGGAGTGAGGAAATAAGATAAGCCCAAATTCGTTAATTCATGAAGGCTGTTTTAATAGAGGGAAGCCCAATTACGAAATTATTTATGTTTTGGGCTGAAAATGAAAGAGGGCCTTCATCTAGTAGAAAACAATATCTTTTGGGAGCAAAGCTAGTATTAATTTTTAGCCTAAGTTTATAAATAAGATTTCATTAATGTGTACTTTAATTATTGGTTTATGATTTCTTCAAATGATGTAATCAAACTAAAATGAATCTTGGAATTAATTTTCAAACAAAGAAGATACGTAGATCCAATTTGGTCGAACCCCGAAAATAGTGAATGAAGACGCATCAAATAATATATGAGTTAAGAAATTTCTTAAAGACAAGTGAAGTAAGAAAATGAGATTTATTATGAGGCATGCATTCTAATTTAAGTAGTTTTGTCCTTGAGTCTAATTAGTATATTATTATATTGTGATTTTTTAAAAAGGGTGCTTTCGCAAGTAAAGTCGGAATGAAAGATTCAAGTTAAGGAATCTAAACGATCAAGGTGAGCTTTTATATACTAAAAATACAAATCGTATTTTATGAAAACACGAACGCATGTTCGTGATTCTTAAAGATGTTGTCTTGCCATAAATATTTTTGTATGATGCCTATCTGTTTGGCTACGGCTAAAGGAATTATGAATGATGATATAAGTCGAATTCGGGTCCCAGTGAGGGTGGTGTCCCCGCTCGGACTAGTGTACACAAGCTACCTCTGACATGTTGGGCAGAGCAGGTGACCGAGGAAGGTGGCCACCTTCCCGGCACATGACATGATGGGCAGAGAAGGTGACCGTGCGAGAACACCATCTCGACGGCACAATGTGATCAGATATGGCTAAGTACAGGAAAAAGGGACTGCAGTCCAATGTGAATATTTTTAGTAAGCTCGGGTCATTTTCAATAAACCCCGAGTGTTACTGTGATATGGCTTGACAATATTTTCAAATGTATATTTGTATTTTTTCGGCAATGTGTTCACTGAGTACTTTTGTACTCAGCCCTGCATATATTTCTAAATGTGCAGGTTGAGCAGCAAAGTGGTGGAGGAAGTGCTATTGAGACAAGACATTTAATTCAGTCAGATTTTGACTCTCGGAGGTTCATGTCTTCATACACGGAACCGCGTTCATTTGCTTCCGTTATGCATCTTAAAGAATCAAGTCTATTTTATTCAAACTCTGATATTTTGAAATTTTTACAAACAATTACTCGAGTTTTCATGATCGAGTATCTTTCTTCTATGTATCAACACTTAATTAGTCATGTCTCGCAACCAATGTTTGATTTTATTTTCCCTTATTTCTTTCCCCGCTTCTTATACCCCCACCCCTAGTCACGGTTCCCCGACTATACTATCCTTAGCTAGTGCGGTCGTGACAGAGTGGTATCAGAGCATTCTTTCTCGCTCTGAACCCGAGAGTCTCCTTTGAAAATCTTTGGTCTAGCCTTGTTCCACTAGACTGTCTAATCGATGAAAATGCTCTTAGCACTCCCACCAATCGCGCTCAATGAGGAAAAAGGTAACTTGTTCTTTTTCCAAAAGAAAGTCAAGATGTTTAAAAGTTTGGAATGGAGAAATAACTCATGTAGTTAATTTGAGTGAACAGATGAAAACACTATGTTTAAAGAAAGAGTTGATGTTTCTTGATTTGGTAGCATGCTTAAAGAAAGAGTTAGTATGCTTTTCTTGGCTAAAGACTGTGAAGGCATGAATAAAAGAAGTAACTTTCCTGAATGGAAAAAGGTACTGAAATATGAAAGTATAAAGTATACGAGTCTGGTACCAATTGTTGAAATGATGTCTCTTTTGAGTTTGTGAAGTGATACCTGTTTTTGAGTAGTCATTGAATCAGGCTGTTAGATTGGGGAAATCAAAATTTCCAAAGAACTTAGAATACTTAGTTATGCGTTCCTTCTAGAACATAATATGAACTCGAACTTAGAAGTATAGTATGAACATTTCTCGCTTTCCCGGGCGACGAAAAGAAAATGGCGCGATAAGAAAGAAACTTCGCCACGAGAAAAGTAATCCAACATAGAACAAAACGGTGTTTCTAGAAAGATGGTATAGGTAGATGCCATGAATAATCTGGGTTAACCATTGTCTTTCTTGACAATCCAATCACTCCAAAGGATCATACATTTGATCCATCTAAGCGATGTACACATACATAGCAAGAGAATATGATAACAATGTAAACAGAGAACCTAGCTCTACAATATAAGTAAACAGAAACGACGTGTTATGAGGATGAGCGTTATGACGAACCAGGAGTACCAAAGAGTCGTAATCCCCACATATGGTCATCTGATGTGATCGTAAAGTGCAAGTAGCTTGTGACCAAAGTTTCCCATAACTCAGTTATCATTCTCTATAAGGAATTAAACAAGGGAGTATCACCATTGTAGTTAACCAAGAAGATTCATCAACAAAGCTTACTTGGATTTCCATAAATTCCATTTTCTCGAATTCCCCTAATCAAAAATACTTTTGTTGAGTTAAGATCTTAAATGACTTCCTTTGCAAGGTAATGTGTCATTATCTTCCCTCTACTATGTCAAGGTTGTGCATCCCTTTCAGTTTTGAGCTTGCTCCCTCGTGTTTTCTGATAACATCCAGTGACTACGGTCCTTCTTTACTCATTCTGTATAAAAGCAATACTTTGACTCTCTGAATTCTTGCCAGCAAACTCTTATACTCGGAGCTGCTTATTTATAGCCTTCAGAATGAACATGTTTCCCTAAACAATTGTCTTTTAAATGATATATTCCTCAAAGATCATTAGTGGACCTTTTTGTCTTCAAAAGTGCTTCTTGACAAGCTCTTTATTTTATATGAGTAGTTCCCTCTTATTAATTCCACTACAAGTATTCCATCATGCTTTGAGCTCTTCGGCAACTCCAGGTCTAAAGCAATTTGCTCTCTCCCTGAACTAGTTTGCTCTGATTGTCTTCTCTACTAGTTAATTTCCTTGAATTGATTATAAATTTTGTGAATTCGTTAACGTGATATATTATCACGATATTGTTGACCCAAAAGGGTAGTTGCTTGTTATTCCTCTTCTCAAATCCACTTGAGACCAATCATTTTCAGTCTCATTATATCTGAGCAGCCATCCGGTGAGACCTTAAACCTTTTAAATTGACCCTTTGTGTTTTCAGACATACTTATTGACAAGCTCTTTGTTTTACATGAGTACTCTTATCTTCTAAATTCAAATATGACTATTGGCTCTTGATTTGAGCTTTTCTGCAGCTTCATATTTAAAGTTGGCATATTGCCTCTCCCTTGACTAGTTTCCTCTTGTTGCTCTCTTTATTAGTTAGTTTCCTTGAACTGCTTATAAACTCTAAAAATTTTGTTGATATGATCTTCTATCACAGTGTTGTTGAGCAAATTGCAATTGTTTGTTCTACCTATTCTTTTCAAATCCATTTGTAACCAACCATCTCAGGTCTTACTGTTAGCATCTGGGATACTCGAAACCTTTTTATTTGGCTGTTCATTTTGATTATATTATTGGCAACCTATTGTTGACATCTATATTCTCTTGATCATACCCTCACTTTCGCAATTTATTCCATCTGGCAAACTCTTCCCACAATAAAATTCCCAAGCTCTATGGGTATAGCTCAAGCCCTTTGAAGTTGTATCTTTTCTTTTATGTGAGTAAGCATAATGAGCCCAATTGAGCATAGTCTTTGCACTTCACGAAAACCTTTGTTGCAAGCTATTGGTGAGAGTTTATTGGACCCTATGAAATTCTGGAAGAAGTAGGCCCAGTAGCATATCGCTTGGCATTACCACCCAACTTTGGGAACGTATACAACGTATTTCACGTCTCCCAACTTCAAAGGTACGTGTTCGACCCAAAACATGTGATTCGCCCTGAAAGAAATCACTCTAGAGCCTGACCTGAGTTACGAAGAAAAGCCGGTAGAAATACTAGATCGAAAGGTGCAGTAGTTTCGGAACAAGTCGATTACAACAGTGAAGGTTTTGTGGAAAAAAACCACGGATAGGAAGAAGCAACATGGGAGCTAGAAGAGAAAATGAAGGAAAAATATCCCGAGCTTTTTGTTCAAATACATCCTAAATTTCGGGACGAAATTTCTTTTAAGAGGGGTAGAATGTAACGACCCGCTAAGCCGATATTATTATAAACTAAATTATTAGCTTGATTATCTATATAAGTGACTTTTATGCGATTAAATCCGAGCTACGATAGATTGTCGATGTTTGTTTTGACTTTAAGCAAGTGAATAGAACACGTAAATATATTACATCTAGGTGAATATAATAAATTTAAATAAATAAATAAGATCCAAAAATCAAAATTTTAATGTGATACATCCAACAAAAGTCCGACGGAAATTTAATTTATATATATCGTATGTTTTAAGAAAACGGGTACTTCAACGAGGACAGCCACGAACAGGAACCGAGTATGCCTACACCAAATTAAATGAATAAGTGAACAAATACTTAAATAATTAGTTTAATAAACAAAAAAAAGAGGGCTGATCCTGTGTATCAGCAGCATTAAATGCTGCATTAATTGGATGGCAGAAGAAATCAAATGAAATTTAATAGTAGATTTGAGTAGATTTGATAGACGGAGGATATTTATCTTCTCATCCAATCATAATTTTTGGGAGGATAGTATTTAATGTAAAAATACAGAAGATCAAGGCCTCAAATTCTCAATCAAATTGCAAGAGGCTTCTTGGCCATTGGATCAACCTAAGGAAACACCCAAATACATGCATTGAGAGATAGAAGATCAAAATTAAATCTTGATAAAGATTTGAGCATTTAAGAGTCCTCCCACTTGTATAGCAACTTGACCGAATCCAACAAGTATATAAATAATAAACCCCCAAAGTTTCCAAATACAGCCAACCATCACAATCAAACATTCCAAAAATACTACATGGAATAGAGGAGTACGAGGAGGAAGAGTTGCTAATAATTGTAGGATCAAGCCCACAATACAACGACACTTTTGTTCCCACATCAAAAGGTAAACACCAATCCTTTCTTTACTTTCATCTATGTCAAGCATGCATATACAACTTCAAAGTTAGAATCTGCCCAAATTTGGAAGTTACAACACCTAGTCTAATAGTATGTTTCACCATTAAGTCTTCCATATAACAAGGCATATACTCCAAATTCACCAAATTCAGTAAATAGAAATTTTTACAAACAATTACTCGAGTTTTCATGATCGAGTATCTTTCTTCTATGTATCAACACTAAATTAGTCATGTCTCGCAACCAATGTTTGATTTTATTTTCCCTTATTTCTTTCCCCGCTTCTTATACCCCCACCCCTAGTCACGGTTCCCCGACTATGCTATCCTTAGCTAGTGCGGTCGTGACAGTGATGCTGGTACGGAAAATAGTTGCCTTGTAAACGAGGGATCCTTCTTCAGCATTTTTAATGGAGTGGCTTGGCCAGGTGGTTTCTCGACCCTTCTTGGCTGAGTAATCTCTCTTACCTTAGCTGGTTGTGACGGCTGGGAAAACTCTATAATTGCCCTTCCAATGGCTTGGTCATCCATTGCTTCAGCCATTGTCATATCATACCATTCTGCTGCCTCTCTCTTCAACTGTTCGCCTTCAGCGGAACCAGACGGTAGCTCTTTGAGGGATTCCCTTTTTAGATACTCCTTTTTTCGAGGGCTGATAGCGTTTACTGTTTGTATGCTCTCTTTGTCCTGTGGCTCTCTTGCAGCTTCATTAATGCCGACTGTGAGTCGCTCTCCTTTAAACTCCAGATTAATTGTCCCATGGCGGACGTCAATGACTGTGTTAGCGGTGGATAGGAACGGTCTCCCCAAAAGGATTCCAATAGACTCCTCCGCTCCTGGTTTCGTCATTTTTATAACAAAGAAGTCTGCGGGATACATGAATCTGTTCACCTTAACGATTTCATCTTCCAGAACTCCCTCGGGGTAGATGCAGGACCCGTCTGCTAGCTGTATTTCCATATTGGTTTGGACGAGCTTAGCGTTCTCCAGCTTCTTGTATATAGAATACGGCATAATATTGATGGAAGCCCCTAGATCGCACATTGCGTGCTTCATTTGAACGTTTCTGATAGAAATTGGGAGCGTAAATACTCCTGGGTCAGTTCTCTTTGAGGGAAGATCATCAGGTTGGATCTCACCGGTTACCTCCTCTGCTTCGACCCTCCTTCTCTTTTCAGCACCATGTTCACATATGTTAGACTCTTCTTTCTTTGTGACTTGATCAGGGGCGCTGGATTCAAGGTTTTTACTAAGACTTGCCCTGGATGCTGGAAAACTTGCAGTTGAGCTCTGATAAACTCCTTCTGATTTCAGAGAGACTGTGTTAACATTCTCTCTCCCTGCTGGAGGTTGCACTGTAGCCGGAATCTTTCCATCATTACCTCTCAGCTCGCCTAGTGACATAGCGACCTGAGATAACTGCTTTGTAAGCATTTCTAATGCGGCTCTCTGTTCCTTCTGGGCTTCCTGTATTTCCCGCACAGCATCATGAGGCTGATGTGGAACCATCATATCTCCTGGAACTTCATTTTGCTGCCTGTTATTTCTCTGATTAAATCGGCCTCCTCCATGGCCTTGCTGGTTGGTTCTGGGACAGATGGTTTTGTTGATTTCCTTGGTAAGTACTGTAGGTTCCCTTGGGATTGCTGGGTTCCTCTGTGGTACTGCGGGACATAACTCACCATTTGATTACTTGGTTGCCTACCCTGGTTGCCATACTGAGGAGCTTGGTGTTAGTACCCCCATTCTCTTTCTTGTTGTCGGCTTGACCAGTTAGGCTGTCCTCCACTTGACCAGTTCCCTTGAGGTCCACTTGACCATCCTGCCTGACCTCCCTGCATTCTATTTCCTCCTGTGTTTGGTCTATCCAAGATTCGGCTGGCCAGTTGGACTGTCCGTCGAAGGGTTGTACTTGTTGAGGTGCGGTTAGTTGTGGCTGGCTTTGATTCTGATCAGTCCATCTGAAGTTGGGGTGGTCCCTCCACGGAGCATCTCTCTGCTTCCCATGGATCCAGTTGCCATTTGTGTTCCAGTGGCCTACTGCGTTCACTTGCTCTACCTCAGGGAGAAATTCACAGTAATAGTAATGATGTTCTGCGGTGCGTACTATGTCTCCTTTGGTGGAGGTGGTGGCGGTGGTCTCGTTTTTTCTACTGCTTCCAGCAGTTTCTTCTCCATCTGCTCGAATCGAGCCTCCAGCTTTTCATCGTTGCGCGCCTCTGCTGCGTGCACTGCTCCTCTCCTGTACTGCCCTCGAGAGGTTTCATACGACCGCTTAGCCTCAATCAGTCTCTCCAAAATATTCTTAGCTTGGCTAAAAAGGGTTTTTGAGAAATCCCCTTGTGCTGCGAAGTTGAGGTCGTTTTTGCTATCCATCGTGAGTCCGCCATAGAAAATCGAGTAGATTTCATTCTCTCCCAATTTGTGGTTAGGGCATGCTTGAAGCATCCCTTGGAACCTATCCCAGTACTGGACGAGGGGCTCGTGGTATTCCTGTCTGGCTTCTGTAATTTCCCTTTTTAGGGCACTTGTTTTTTATGTTGGAAAGAAACGATCGAGGAATATCATGTGAAACTCAGCCCACGTTCTGATGGATCTTTCCGGCAGCCTTGACAGCCAGACACCCGCTTCCCCCTTCAAGACAAAAGGAATAGCTTTGAGTCTGTAATCTTCGGATGTGGACCCAGCTGGCACGGGCTGAATATCACAGTGCCGGCAGAATTCGTCCAGAAAAGCATACGGACATTCCTTCGAAAGGCCATAGAAGTGGGACAAGACGGCCAGTACTCCTGATTTGATGGAAATGGTCCGCATCCCAGGAGTAGCGATGATGGCATGCGAGGGCTCTCTCTCATCATGAGCATGTAGAGAACCGATCCCCGAGTCGTCGATGACAACGGCCATCTATGCTTCCGTTCGTTCTGGTGGTGGTGGTTGTCTTTTCTGCTCGGTGGCTGCTGTTGCTTCTAATGCGGCTCTGCGACGAGTGATGACAACGTCGGCTTCCTGGACTCTCCACTGAGTGTTAGTTCTTCTGTATATCAAGGGATGATTCCAGTAATCGCCTTGGTGGTACCTTCTCATCAACAGCAAAAACAAAAAATGGGAAACAAAATTATATACACCTATGCACTACGCACAAACATAAAGTAACACCATGCTTCCCCGGCAACGGCGCCATTTTGGAGGGACTAGGAAAGAGATCGAAAACACGAATAGAATGCAGATCAAATTATATGGAGTGATAACCGAACCGATTGGATCAGTTAGCAAATGTCATTGCCACTTAATCAATGCACTCTAGCTCTCACCCTTTCCGCCTTGCCAAAGTAATTTATAACTCCCAATTTTGCACAACTTTAACAGTAAAGCGGCAAGTTCGGGGTCGATCCCATAGGGAAGTTGGTGTGTCGAGTGTGTGAGTAGTGAACAGGGGGGTTGGCTGCTGCCACGCTTTAATTTGGGAGTTTTAACTATTGTTTTAATCTAGACAGAATTTAAACTAGCTAGCTTGATTAATGAAATTCTAACTACTAGGTCAAGTGATTTGCAGGAACAATAGAAAAGTAAATGCGCGGATTTAAAGCGAAAATAACTTGATTAAACTAAAAACTGATTACAGCATGAAATTAAACTAAGCTAACACTTGGAATCTAAGAAAGCGGTAAACTGAGAAGAATCTCAGCGGGAAACTTAAGTCATGCTAACAGAAATGAGTATTCTGCAGCGCTCCCTTTGGTCGCCCTTCTAACTAAGCTATCTAACTAAGTTAGAGAATTGAACTAAACTAAGCTAAAGAGTTGGACTACGCTAGATAACTATGCTAAACTAAACTAGGCGGAAAGTAAAGTGTCTCTCCCTTTTCTTGTGGTGGCACGCCCTCTATTTATAAGCTCGATCCGGCCTCCAGCTGGATAACGATCTTATCAGGGAATATTCACTCATTCTGAGAATAAGCAACTCATTGATTGCTACGTGCTGTTCTTCTAGAATGTCGATGCTTTTTGGTAACAAATTCGTGACTCAGCTTTGTCCTTGCGTCTCATATTCCAGCACGTGTCCCCTTCTAGAACGTCGTCCTTGATAACAAAATGGTGCACTCTATCCAGCTCATTTCCTCACGTGCTCTTCTTCCAGAAGCCCGTGGTCCCCTCCTAACTGCTTGATCGCTCCCCTTGATCAACTCCCCCGATTCTCTTGAAGCCTTGGTCAAGTGGTAATTCTGCACATTTAACACTTGTTTTGCGCGATAAACCGATCAAGTAGCATGTATTTCACCCATAAACCGATGCATGAAATAGGCCCTATCACCCTTCGTTCTCCGTCTTTGGCAGCCCCGTATCCTCCCCCGGTTAAGTTTCGATTTTAAAGTTTGGTTCTATTAGAAATAGGTCACTCACCCCTGAAAAGGCCTTATAAGAGGGAGGGTTATCCACACTTATATAGATTAGATGAGATCTTCTTCAAGTCGATGTGGGATAGAATTTAGAGAATTTAACACACATCCTCATGTGTTGGCCGGAAAGGACATCGGTCTTCCATCACGTCAAATTGATGAAGAAACATTGGAGGAGATGAATTAAAAGAGAAAGAAGAAACTGCCATTGATATGTGGAAATGGAGAAAATGTCGCATAAGAGAAAGATGTGAGAAAAAATGAAAAAATCCTTATTGACTACATTGCGAAGAGTATTGATTGCAAAATACAAAAAAGGCCTCATATATAGGCACAAATACAAACAAATAAAATGCTAAACACTAACTAATAAAGGAAAAACAATATCAATTAATTACATTTTAATTTTTAATTTCAACACTCCTCCTCAAGATGGAAGCAAAACAAATGCTACCATCTTGGAAAGGAAGCATCAAACTAAGAAGAGAACTACAACCAACTAAGATTTATTCTAACTCCATGTTAAGGAAGATCCATCTTGATCAATTACAAACCATCACTTTGCTGGAACTGAGCATCTTCTGCCCGTAGCTGAGTTCTTTGCTGTGCAACAACTACAAATGCAACCTTTGAAGCTAACATACTAATACTTCTTGAATCAGATACACCATATCACAAACCACACAATATGCCAGATGCATACACATGCTTAGCTTAGCAGAAAAACTAAATTTGATCTCAACTCCCCTTAGCAGGAAATTCATATTGAGCATCAAGACTAAGAACAATCACTCTCAGTTTCAAATCCCATTCCAGCACATCAAGCTCACCCATCAGATGCTTCAGATCATCCTCATCAATATCATTATGTACATTATAGCTTCTACCAAGTGATTTGGATTTCATTGCTAACATTCATAAGATCTATCAGATTATTGACATATAAACTCTGCTCCAGCAGATACCCAACAAAAACTCAGATGCCTTTCAAACTCCATCTTTCAAACCAACACCAACACCATATACCACAGCCGAGAACACCTAGAATTATTCCATGTCATCCTAACTACCCCTTAAGAAAAAACTTGACTATCATCTGATCGGCAGGAGTTTTGGCTGCTCGGAAATGATCCACTCTCCTCCAGGATGTGCAGCAATGTTGCTGATAGAACCAATCAAGTTGAAATAAAACTGGAACGGATGGTCCACAACTGCCATCTAGAAGAAATCATGCACCCATCCTTGAATTTCATGGACTTTGACAAGCTGAGCCCTAAGTTTCCTACTAATGATAACCCCGCAACCAAAGGAAGAACAATAGAGAGACTAAAAACAGATCAAAGAGGTATATCAAATTTAAGGTAATTTTATAAGGATTCTAACGATATCTCAATTGCATATGTTCCGACGACGTTCGGATGATAAAATTTGATAAATTTTATTTCAGCTTTCGTATATCAAAAAATTTCAATATAATGTCACTGTGTGATATTTGTAATACACTATGTTGATATAAAAAAACACGAAAATTATGATATGATAACAATCTTACCCCTTTGTTGATATTTTGTCTACTATATATTGAAATTCGGAAGATTTTATCTCATCCACTCATTATAAAATCTAAAGGTGTAGATTTTGTCTTAATTTTGGATTATAATGCTATAAGCAATATAAGAAGATCCATAAATATGATATTATAAATTACAATGGCATTTTGATCCAAAACTCTCTCTTTTTTATAGGTAAAGATTTGCACAAAATTTATTTTAGTCCAAAATAATTATCTCAATTAAGCACACATAATCTATAATTGCTTCAATCAAATTAATGGAGTAATATATAATATATATAATCAGATTATATGTCTACTTTGTTTAATTAAAATGTGGATTAGATATTCAATAAAAAATAAATTCTGTTTATTTATTTCATGTGAATTAAATAGTAAGTAGTATGTAATGTTTAAAAGTATTATCACCATTCAAAACTTCTAACCACACATTCTTTTCAAAAGCGAGATTAAAGTAATATATTGAGATAATTTATTTTATTTTGCATTGTACATCTTCAATTAATTTATTGTAAATGCTAATACTCCGTCCATATTTGAATTCCATAGTTATAAGGATGGATTACAACTGATTTATCTCTATTAAATACTCAAATAACACTTGATATTTAATATAATTAATCCATAATAATAGGGATAGATTGTGCCAAACCAATTTATTATAAATAGAATTTAATAAATTTTGCCAAATTAAAAAATTGAATATCGAGCCAAATAAGATAAAGAAACCCAAAATCATAAAACAGCTAAACCCCGAAGGACCCGATAAGTAATTTCTTAACATCAAATAATTGAACAAAAATAAATTACAAAAATATAAAATAAATAAACTGAGCTAAAAATAATCGCCTCCTCCATCTTCTTCTCTACATTTCACCGTTTGCAATTTCCAGCAACTCCTCCATGCTTCATCTGTTATTTCCGGTAGCTCCTCAATCTTCTCAGGTGTAATGTTCATTTTCTTTCTTCCTCCAACAACGCATTTGCTGGACTTTCTCCATGAAACCTTTCAGTTCATGACGACGATAGCACGTCCGAGGCAACAACACATGAGAATCAGCACACTTTTTTTCCCACCACGGTCATTACAATTTTAATTAATAGAATTGGCATTTAAAGAAAATTTAGTAGCTTTTGGCATTCTAATCCCTTTTATATTTCTCTATCGACTCTTAGAGCATATCCAAGGAGAGAGGTAAATGAAGAGGTAAAGTCATATAACTACCATATTTACCTTTTTATCATAAAAATTATTCTCCAAGTGGAAAGGTATTTGAGAAGGTATTATACCTTTTCCCATTTTGAGGAGGTATCTTTACCTCTCCATTGATGGATAGGTAAAATCTTATAACTACCATATTTGCCTTTTTTTTCATGAAAAATCATTCTCCAAGGGAAAAAAGTATTTGAGAATCTATTACACTTTATGTCTTTTAATGCATTTTGTACAATTATTTTATTTTTAAAATATGATTTACCTTCCTATATACTTTTTTCCTTTGGGTTATTTTTTGGAAGGGTATATTCCACTTTATGAGAAGGTAAATAGATAATATACCTCTTTCATTTACCTCTCCTTGTTGGAGATGCTCTTAGTGATTCCAATTTAATTTATTATAAATTAAAGTAGTATAAATGGCATAGAGATTTTTAACCGTTCTCAATGGAAGTTTTTTGAATCTGAACCAAATTTTTTAATTCCTATGGTCATCGTCTTCCATTTATTAATGAAATACGTTATTAGTTATTAGAGTTCTCCTAATCATACGTTTTAACATTTAATCATATGTTTTAATCAGCCATTTCATCTTTAATCGTATTACTTTTTAACTAAAATGGAATTTTCATAACTACCCCAAATAGATAATATACCTGTTTTATTTACCTCTCCTTGTTGGAGATGCTCTTAGTGATTCCAATTTAATTTATTATAAATTAAAGTAGTATAAATGGCATAGAAATTTTTAACCGTTCTCAATGGAAATTTTTTGAATCTGAACCAAAATTTTTAATTCCAATGGTCATTGTCTTCCATTTATTAAAGAAATATGTTATTAGTTATTAGAGTTCTCATAATCTTGCGTTTTAATATTTAATCATATGTTTAGAGACCCTTTAATCAGCCATTTTATCTTTAATCGTATTAATTTTTAACTAAAATGGAATTTTCATAACTACTCCCAAAACTCCCCATTTATATATGTATAGATAGATAGATATAGATTTGGGAGTTGCGCTTATGCTATTACTTTTGGGTTAAGTTTCAGTGCAGCCCAATGTGTTTTTATTTAGTTTGGCCCAGTTCTTATTTATGCAATTATTTTTTTTTAAATGTTAATTTGTCCAGATTGGTATTTTTCTTTGGCCGGATTTTTTTTTCTAAGTGTTTGCTTAAGTTTTTATAAGATTTATTCGTTTCATGTTTAGTTTTTTTTAAACTTTTTTGAGGTCTACTAAATATAATTTTTCTTTTTGTAGTTAATGTTGATGAAGAAGATAGCGGTGGTAATTCTACTATTACCGTTCTTTTTAAAGAAGTTTTTTAAAACTTATTATTTTTTTTATTTGGTGTTTAATTCTAAGTTTTGTTTCTGCTTTTGATAATATGTGGATTTAGTCCCCAGAACTTATGAACTTTTTGGTATTTCAAAATATATTATTTTGTTCGGTTTTTATTTTTAAATTTTGTTTTTGTTATTTGCATCTAATACCTGAATATTTTAATGTCCCGTGCATAGCAAGAGTGTTAAAACTAGTTAAAGTTAAATGGAAGACTCTAATTAATTTCATCATCCCTTTCCCATACGAATTTAATTCGCACAACGTAAATTAATTAGTACTTGGTGTTATTCAAAATACTAATTTTATAACGCTACATTATTTTACTAAAATAGTACATTATTAGCTAAGTTGCATTATTAGACTAATAATCTATATTATTAGATGACACGTGACATTAATCTGACCATTAAATCACAAGATCTAAAAAAAATTTATTTTCAACACGATATCGCATGCAAAAGGTATACGAAAGTACCAGGGGTTACATTCTACCCACCTTAACATAAATTTCGAGCCGAAATTTGCTCATCCTTAGCGAACATTTCAGGGCCAACTCTCATGTAGCTTCTCATAGCCGTGGTGTTTCCATAGTACTTTCACATAAGCTATAGACTTATTTCTTTGCTCTTGCACTTGATTGGAAGTATAGGATCGGCATTGATGTGGTGCAACACTGATCAAGTTGAGACGCACCTTTAAATGCCATCTCCTGAAAGAAATCGTCTTGAAAGTTTTCTACTATTTCTTAATCTTTGCAGTATATAACATTGGACATATGCTAATTAATCATACTATACTTATTGAATATGTGCGAATTTTATGTAACTAGTAAACATATTATCTAGAGTAGTAAAATGCTAGTTTTATTATTATACTGAATTGTGTGTGATGATGTGGCGAATTTTTTATGGGAATAAATGCAAGTAATAAATGATCACAACACGGAAAATTACGTGGTTCGATTTACTGAGGTAAATCTACGTCCACGGGAAGAAGAGAGGGCAAATTTGTATTGCTTGGTCTCGCTTACAGATTACAATACTGATTTGCTATAAGATTCAGGATCTAGAGAGCTTAACCTGGTCTATTTGATCTAAGTTCTATTTATACATTCGAACTAAGATCGTGGTTTGCAGCCCTGGTAGTGGGGTTGATAACTGCTTAATACCACTAAATAGATCGTGGGTGTAATGGAGGTCGTGGAGATCCTGCATGGGTCCACTATCTCCTTGGTCGAATACTGAGACCGAACTGCTGAACTTTGCCGATCAGCTTTTGCCGATCTGAGAGTTGAGCTCGATTGGTCGGCTTTTACCGAGCTATAGGCTGTGACCGAACTCTTTGGTTGTGCCGAACTGATACTCTTTCCGAGCTATAGGCTGTGACCGAACTCTTTGGTTGTGCCGAACTGATACTCTTTCTTGGGTTTTGGGCTGATGGGCCGTCACTGCTATTGGGCTCGCAATTATTGTTTAGTTGTTTAGTCCGTATCCCATCACCACCCCCCCCGAAAAGCGAAGTGAATCACTTCGGCATTTTGGATAAGTGTAAGGGGGAGGCTGACGTCAGGGGACGTGCTCCGCACGTGTCTGCATTAAATGTGACAGCAAATCCGGCCAGAGAATCCGGAAAAAGTGGGATTTGAAACGGTGCGACGAATTTGAAATGCCTCTGCGAATCTGATAAATATTTCCTTTCTTCATCATTGGAACACTTTTGCGATTATTTCTTCGGCATTCTCTCTCTTTTTCGTAAAATTTTCTTCCGCTTCTTCAAGAATTTCTTCAGAGACTTTCGACCATCAAAGAGTAAGAATCATGTCTTCTTCTTCTGAAACTGTTTCTGAATCAGGTAGTGGTAGGAAGGGGGGTGAGGGGTCTTCTGGCCGGAAAAGGTCCGGGGAGAAGACGGTAGAATATTTTCACAGCATTTTGAGTAAGGATACTGTGATATCCTTACACGGAAAATATTTTCTTCCTGGGGGGTTAGTGGTGATTCCCGACGACATTCATAGGGCTAACTCGCCGCCGGAGGGTTATGCCACCGTTTACGAAGCCTGCTTAGAATGCGGGCTTCGTTTCCCTCTTCCCCCTGCCTTTGTAGAGCTTCTTGATTTTTTTCAACTTCCTTTAGGTCAGGTGACTCCAAATTCTTGGAGGCACTTATCGGCCTTTGCTGCCGAGCTGCGTAGACTAGAAAAGGATCTGTCTCTGAGGGCAATCCTTAATTTCTTTCAGTTTAAGAGAAAGGGATCCTGGTTTTACTTGATCCCTTTACAGCCCTTCAGAGCATTCTGTAAAACCAAATGGCCGAAGTGGCAAAATCGTTTCTTTTTTTACAATAGGACAGCGGCTCCGGACTTTTCCTGGAGAGGGCCGAAGTCCGTAATTCCTCATCCTCGGGTAGAACCGTTGAACGAGCTCGAGGGCGAGCTCAATAAGATTCCTATGATTAGGAAACAGTATTCGGAATCTGAGCTCGTCAAGGGCGACTTCGTGTTCGATTCCTCGTCTTCGGACGAAGAGACTGAGGGTGAGGATTTCTTTTTTATGCTTTACTGCTTTAGCGGCGAAAACTAACTTTGTTTTCTCGCTTTTTGGCAGTGAACATGCTAAGCAGGCTAGGTCGCCAATCCTCCGAATCCAAGGAGCCGGAGAAACAGAAAGCCACCGGCTCGGCGTCTGATGCCGAGAAGAATCCGAAAAGGCAGAAGACCTCTTCTTCGGATCCAAAAAAGCCGGAGTCGACTTCGGCAAAGGGGAAGGGGAAGATTCAGAAACCCCCAAGAGCGCCGGAGAAAGACATTGTCTTGGCGGCCCCTTCGGAACATGTCTGTGAGCCTTTTGCATGGCCAACGGACTTTGTAGAGGTGAATTCTCTTCTTGATTTTCTGGCCTTGCTTTTTTCCTATATTTTTTGTGGCCCCTCTGTTGACTTTTTCCTTTTTCCATTTTCAGAGGAACAATATGCTCTCCAAGCTCGTCGCCGTTGAACTCTCCAAAGCGTCCAACGATTATGCTGAGATGCAGAGGAAGTTGAATGCTGCTCGTCACCAGGCCGAACAGGCTCGGGCAGACTTTGAGAAGTCAAGGGCCGCTAGGATCTCGGCTCAGGATGAAGCTCAGCGTGCCAAAAACCAGCTCATCATCCAGAGAGAGCAATCTAAACAGAGGGAGGCTGCCGCCGTGGTTGCTCAGGGGGAGGCTCTCCGTGTTTTCGCGGAGAAACTCTTTTTGAGCAATCAATTTTCGGCCTTTATCGGTGATCTGCTGAAATTGATGACCGATAAGGGCTGAGCAGGGACCCGAAGTCGTCCTGCCGCTGTATGGCCGAGAGATTTCAGCTCGTCTCCAGAGTCTGCCGCTCCTTGAGGAGCTTGCTTCTTCCTCAGTCCTGCTCTCTGCTGAAAGAGTCCGTAACTGCCGCGCTGACCGGGACGAGAACATGGAGGCCATCTTTGCCTCCTTGGGACCTGGTTCACCCGCTTCAATCTTTAACGAAGAGGGTGGGCAGGAAAACGAGGCCGGCAAGGAGACCGAGCAGACGGATCAGCAGGCCGGCGACGGGCATGCCGGGCAGGAGGTGCAGCAGATCGGCGATGGGGGCACCGAGCAGGCTGGAGGGAGTAGGGAGGCCGAGGCTGAAGCCGAAGTAGACAAGGAGAAGGAGGCTGAAACCCACAGAGGAGCCGGAGACGAAACTGGCGGAGTATGATTTCGTCTCCCTTCTCTTAGTTTAGTTTCTTTCTCTCCTTGTAAAATGGCCTTGAAGCCCTCCTTGTGTAAAAAAATTTTCTTGTGAATGAAAAAATTCTTCTTTCTACACTCGTGTCTTCTTTATAGCTTTTCGTAATCTCTTTTACTCCTGTTGTGGTTTACTGCCTGCTCGGTAAACTGAAATGCCGAACTGACATAGCTGCTTTGTATTCTTAACTCTAAGGAGCTGGAGGTACTTCACTGGAAGCGGCTATACTCTTCGGCTTTAAACGAAGCTGAGAAAAAAGCCATAGATGACCAGGTGAAGTATGACGAACTCTTGGCTCGGTTAGTGGAGCTGGAGTCCAACAATAAGGACTTAAAGTCCATAAAGAAAGATCTGGAGGCCGAGCTGAACACTGTCATCGCTGAGAGGACTGCATATGAGGATTTCATCTGCGGGCGCGGGGGAATGACCATATCTGAAGTTCAGAATCAAGTTGATGAACTGTGGGAGGAGCTTCATGTACTCCGGAAGAACAATGCGCTGGAGAGCTCGGCTTGCCAACAAGTTGTGAAGTCATTGCGGCGCTTGGCTTCTCGGTACGACATCATTCTTTCCCGGCGTCCCTCAATCGAGAGATTCCTTAGGCGTTTCCCGCCAACAGATGCTCACACTCCAACTCAAACCTCTAATCCACTTGCTCAAGATTCTACTCCAAACCAACAACGGACTCAGGATGAACCGGAAACGTCAAGACGAGAACGTACTCCAAGTCAGCAACGGACTCCGGAGCAACCGGAAATGTCAAGACGAGAACGCCCTGAAGTTCGTAGAGGAGTTGTGATTATGAGTGAGCAAGATCAGCGGATGCTTCGTGAAGAGACTCTTCGCCGCCGAGGTGCTAGAACTTCCCGGACTCAGGGAAGGGGCGGTAGGTCGATCAGAGCATCTCGTCGACCTACTTATTCTTCAACTGTTCGGAACACCCGAACTCAGCATCATGAGGATTTTTTGGATAGGTGGCTCAACTTTAGCAACCGTGGACAGTAGAATAGTCCTTTGTAATGGTGTAACGCCTTCTCGTAGAGCAGCGAAATTGTATGCCGAACAAGACTTAATAAATGAAATTTTTTCATTTCGCTTCTATCACTGCGTATTTACAGTTCAGCGATTTTTTATTTCATTTATTGTACTCGTCCGCGGTCTTATGAAGAAAACTCTTCTTTGGCCGGACTCGTCCTCAGTCTTATGAAGAAAACTCTTCTTTGACCGGACTCGTCTTCGGTCTTATGAAGAAAACTCTTCTTTGACCGGACTTAGTTTGTGTCCTTATTTGGCGAGTTTTATCGCTTGGATTGGACTTTCCTTTTGTGTCCTAATTTGGCGAGTTTTATCGCTTGGATTGGACTTTCCTTTTGTGTCCTAATTTGGCGAGTTTTATCGCTTGGATTGGACTTTCCCTTTGTGTCCTAATTTGGCGAGTTTTATCGCTTGGATTGGACTTTCCCTGGTTGACCGAAGTGGTTTTCGGCTTATTGCAGTCCGTTTCAGACGAACTGCTTGTTTCTTAAGCTGAATTGTGGTCTTGTATCTTCCTTAGAAGCTTGGACTCACAATTGTCTTTAATACATGATCTAAAAAGGGGATCAGCCTTTAAAGATCAATATACCTCAGTAATATTTATAAGAGACAAAACGCACATAGAGACTAAACGCACATAAAGACAAATAAAAAAGACGAAAAAGATTTTAAACTTTTATAAAACGACCAGCATAAAGGACAAATAGAAACATGAAAGCACATATCCCTAGGACCGAACTAGATACAAGACTGACCGGACCTTGTCTCTTACAAATGGAACTTCTTGAGGTTGGAAATATGCCATGTTCGGGGTACTTGTTCTCCTGACATGTGAGTCAATTTATAAGACCCTTTTCCCAGGACTTCTGACACCCGATACGGACCTTCCCATGTGGGTTCAAGTTTGCCCAGCTTTTATGCTCGGCTTACTTCATTGTTTCTCAATACGAGATCTCCCACTTGAAACTGCAGCTTTTTCACCCTTTGGTTATAATACCGGGTTACTTGCTCCTTGTACTTGGCTGCTTTTATGCAGGCCAGTTCTCTTCTTTCTTCGGCAAGATCTAGTTCGGCTCTCAGTCCGTCATCATTCAGTTCTGTTGAGAAATTGAGTGTTCGGGGGCTGGGTATGCCGATCTCAACCGGAATTACGGCTTCAGTGCCGTACACTAGACTGTACGGAGTTTCACCGTTGGAGGTTTTTGGTGTAGTTCGGTAAGACCATAGGACTTGAGGAAGATTTTCTACCCATTGTCCTTTGGCTTGTTCTAACCGAGCTTTTAATCCTTTCACCAAAATACGGTTTGTTACTTCCGTTTGTCCGTTTGCTTGTGGGTGAGAGACCGAAGTGAACCGCTGTTGAATATTCAACTCTTGGCACCAATTCTTGAATGTCTTGTCGGTGAACTGAGTCCCATTATCCGAAATGAGGATATGGGGTATGCCAAATCGGCAAACTATGTTCTTCCAAACAAAATCCAATGCCTTCGAGCTCGTTATCGTAGCTAATGGTTCAGCCTCCACCCACTTTGTGAAGTAGTCCACGGCAACGATCAAGAATTTCATTTGCCGAGGAGCTTGTGGTAGTGGTCCTACTATGTCTATGCCCCATTGCATAAAAGGCCAAGGGCTTTGCATAGCACATAGATCGGTCTGCGGCATCCTTGGGATATTTGCATGGATTTGGCACTTCGTACATTTCTTAACGAGCTGTACTGCTTCTTGTACCAAAGTTGGCCAATAATATCCCCATCTCAGAACTTTTTTAGCTAAAGCTCTAGCTCCGATGTGGCTGCCGCACGATCCTTCATGAACTTCTCTAAGGATGTAGTCCGTCTCTTCTGGTCCTACACATCGCAATAACGGTTGAAGGTAGGACTTTCTATATAGGACTCCTTCATGAAGTTCATACCGAAGTGCTCGGCATGTGATTTTCCGAGCTTCTCTCTTATCCTCGGGCAGTTGTCCTTGATCTAGATACTTTGATATTGGCGTCATCCAGTTCGGCGAGCTGGTTACTGAAAGTACCTCAGCATCATCAATGCTTCTGTGCGGTAATTCCTCCACTTTTGAGCTCGGATATGAGGCCAACTTGCTTAAAGTATCTGCTCGGCCATTTTCCGCTCTGGGAATGCGGATTATCCGAAAATAAGAGAAACTTCGGCTAATGCTTTGCGCTTTGTCCAAGTATTTTTTCATCCTTTCGTCTCGGGCTTCACTTGTACCCAACATGTGATTCACTATGACTTGTGAATCACAATGGATTTTGAGAGATTTGATAAATAGACTTTGCGCTAACCGAAGTCCGGCAAGAAGGGCTTCGTATTCGGCTTCGTTATTAGTGGTTGGGAATAAGAACCGAAGTGAATAAGTTACCTCGTGTCCGTCGGGAGCGATAAGTAGAATACCAGCTCCACTTCCCGTCTTATTCGAAGCTCCATCTACGAATCCAATCCAACAGTCCGGCGGCTCTACTTCGGGTTCCTGGGGCTGTGTTGGTTCATCATTGGTAGGGCTTTTCTGTTCGGCAATAATAGGGATTGCTTGATCGAACTTTGCCTCTACCAGAAAATCTGCCAAGGCTTGTCCCTTGATGGCTTTCCGAGGTAGATATTCTATTGAATGTTCTCCCAACTCTATGGCCCACTTGGCAATTCTGCCTGATGCTTCAGGCTTAGTCAAAACTTGCCGAAGTGGAAGATCGGTTAAGACGCATACCTTGTGAGCATAGAAATATGGCCGCAGTCTCCTTGCTGCATTTACTAATGCCAGAGCAATTTTTTCCAGAGGTTGATACCTTGTTTCGGGACCTCTTAATGCTCGGCTTGTAAAGTAGATAGGACGCTGCTTTAGGCCTTCTTCTCGTACAAGTACCGCGCTAATGGTTTGATCTGATGCCGCTAAATATAAGAATATCACTTCGGCATCTGTTGGAGCAGAGAGAATAGGGAGTTCGGCTAAATAACTTTTGAGTTCGTCAAAAGCCTTTTTCTGTTCGGCTCCCCACTCAAACTTTGGTGCCTTCTTCAAAACATTGAAGAACGGCAGTTGCTTTTCGGCTGCTTGGGAAAGGAATCTATTCAGTGCGGCTAGACATCCAGTTAGCCTTTGCACATCATGTATGGACTTCGGCATTGCCATGTTCTGAACAACTTGAACCTTTAGGGGATTTGCCTTGAGTCCGTCCTTTGAAACCCAACAACCCAGAAACTTTCCCGAATCTACCAAAAAGGTACATTTTTGGGGATTGAGTTTGAGGTTGGCTTTTTTGAGCACGTCGAGAGTTGATTTGAGATTGTCTTCGTAATCCGAAGTGCTTCTACTTTTAACAACTATGTCGTCAACATAGACTTCAACCTCTTTTCTGATCAGGTGCCGAAATAGCTTGTCTACCATCCTTTGATATGTGGCTCCGGCATTCTTTAAACCGAATGGCATCTTTTTATAAGCAAAAATGCCGAAGTCAGTAATGAAAGCCGTTTTTGAAGCATCATTCTCATCCATTAAAACTTGGTGGTATCCTTTATACAAATCAAGAAAACAGAAAATTTCGAAGCCTATCAAAGCTTCTACTTTTTTATCTATGTTCGGAAGGGGGTAGCAATCTTTAGGACAGTGCTTATTTAGATCGGTAAAATCTATGCACATCCGCCATCCTCCTTCTTTTTTCTTGATCATCACAGGATTGGCCACCCAAGAAGGATATTTTACTTCGAATAATACATCCGCTTTCAGTAATTGGCGGACTTCGTCATGGATGACTTGATTTTTTTCTGCCGCAAAGAGTCTTTGCTTCTGTTTTAGGCCGGACTGAAGGATCAATATTTAACCGATGTGTAATTACCTCGGGAGACACTCCGGTCATGTCCAACGGAGACCACGCAAAGACATCTTTGTACTCTTTGAGGAGCTGGATGGTCTTTTCCCGGAGCAGAGGTGTTCCCGCGAAACCGATCTTGACCGTTCTGGATGGATCATCTTCGTATAACTGAACTGTCATCGAGTTCGGCTCCGGTGTGACTTCGGTCATTTCGCCTGCCTCTGACTCCGGCTGCTGTGATTGCTATGCTTGATGGTGCCGATCTGATTGCTCGGCACTTTTAAGCGCAATCTGCAAACATTCTTTTGCTCTCTTTTGATCACCTCGGATGACTGCAATCCCTCCTTTAGTGGGGATCTTGATTGTGAGGTGATAAGTAGAGCAAATGGCCCGAACTGTGTTGAGCCAGTCTCTTCCCAGGATGATGTTATACGGGGACCGAGCTTTTACCACAAAAAACTCGATCATCGTACTGGAGCTAGTAGGCGCTCTTCCCACCGTAATCGGAAGGCTGATAGTACCTTCAGGGCGGGTGTCTTCCTGGGCGAAACTTTTCAGAGGAAGTGGGGTCGGACTGAGCCGAGCTGGATCCACTTCCAGTTTATCAAAACATTCTTTAAAAAGAATGCTAACCGACGTTCCTGTATCCACAAACACTCTGTGGATCAGTTTGTTTGCCACTCCGGCTTGAATGACAATCGCGTCTTGATGAGGAGAAATGGCCGGGACGGGATCTGCATCTGAAAACGTGATTACTTCCTCCTTCTTCAGCCTTTTATGCATAGGCTCCTCTCGATTGACGCCTCTGCGTTCTGCTTTTAGAGACGACTTAGTCTTCCCGGCTGGGAGAGCGTCAATAGTCTGGATTACTCCGTCATATTGCGGCTCGTCATCGTCTTCGGGATCCTGTTGCCTTTTAGGATCCTGAGGAGCGCAGTTCGCACCTCTCTGTTTCTTATTCTTCTTCGGCAGCTTGCTTTGGTATTTTTTTAACGTTCCTGCTTTCACAAGAACATCAATACCTGCTGCCAAATTTCGGCACTCCTCGGTATCGTGACCGTGGTCTTGATGGTAGGAGCAGTACGTATCCTGACTTCGGCGCGTGGCTGATTTCGTCATCCGCTTTGGTTTTTCGAACATATCAGAATGCAGTTCAAAAATTTCCGCTCTCGACTTGTTCAATGGTACGAACTGAGCGGGCGGTTTCTCAAGATCGAGACGTGGTCCCAATCTGCCTTGTACCGGTGCCCTTTGAATTCTTTCAAAAGGAGTCCGGCGAGGAAGCCCCTGATCGCTATGATCGGGCTTCTTTTTGTCTCCTCTGGATGAGCTGTCTAAAGACCGTTTTCGACGGTCTGCCTCATCGGCACGAGAAAACTGGTCCGCAATGTCCCACATCACTTGAGCTGTTTGCGGACTGCACTCAACGAGCTTTCTGTAGAGAGCTCCGGGCAGAATTCCATTTTGGAATGCCGAAATGACAAGTAGATCATTGAGATCATCTACTTGTAGGCATTCCTTGTGGAATCTCATCATGAAGTCGCTAATTTTTTCATCGCGACCTTGACGTATAGAAAGCAGCTGAGCCGAAGTGATTCGGGCTTCCGCTTTCTGGAAGAATCTCCTGTGAAAAGCATCCATTAGATCTCTGTAAGATCTAATGCTCCCTTGAGGGAGGCTGTCAAACCACCTTCTTGCGTTCCCGATAAGCAGCTCGGGAAACAGCTTACACATGTGAACCTCATTGAGACCTTGGTTCGCCATATTATACTGATAGCGTCCCAGGAAATCATGAGGATCCACTAACCCGTCATAAGTCATTGACGGAGTTCGGTAATTCTGTGGCAATGGAGTTCTGGTGATATCATCCGAAAATGGAGTCTTCAGCGCTCCATACATAGCGAATCCGACATCTCTACGGTATGGTGGAGATGGAGTTCTCCTGTGATTTCGGTAACAAGGAGGAGAAGGAACATGTCGGTGGTGAGGGTTCTTTCTCCTGGAAGATACGACACTACTGCGGTAGTGACTTTCATGTCTGGAGGGGGAGGGAGAATCCGCCGTTTTCTTCTCCGGCTTCTGGCTCTTTTGCAGGAATGTTAAGAACTCATCCTGCTTCTCAGCCAAGAACGACTTGACAGCCTCATTCAAAGCGAGCTGCTGGGGAGGCTCGGTGCGATGACTTTTGGAGTGGTTTGTTCTTTCACCGTGAGAACTGGAGGCAGATTTCTCCCGAGGCTGTTTTCCGGGCCTACGGGCTGGACTAGCTTCCTCACGTTCATCACGGACGGAAGTATGGGTATTATGTGATCTGGTATGCATTTTTTGGTGGGAGAGGATCAAAAACTCGCTTTTATCACAGTTTTGGTTCTCTGTCTCCCACAGACGGCGCCAGTGATGATGTGGCGAATTTTTGATGGGAATAAATGCAAGTAATAAATGATCACAACACGGAAAATTACGTGGTTCGATTTACTGAGGTAAATCTACGTCCACGGGAAGAAGAGAGGGCAAATTTGTATTGCTTGGTCTCGCTTACAGATTACAATACTGATTTGCTATAAGATTCAGGATCTAGAGAGCTTAACCTGGTCTATCTGATCTAAGTTCTATTTATACATTCGAACTAAGATCGTGGTTTGCAGCCCTGGTAGTGGGGTTGATAACTGCTTAATACCACTAAATAGATCGTGGGTGTAATGGAGGTCGTGGAGATCCTGCATGGGTCCACTATCTCCTTGGTCGAATACTGAGACCGAACTGCTGAACTTTGCCGATCAGCTTTTGCCGATCTGAGAGTTGAGCTCGATTGGTCGGCTTTTACCGAGCTATAGGCTGTGACCGAACTCTTTGGTTGTGCCGAACTGATACTCTTTCCGAGCTATAGGCTGTGACCGAACTCTTTGGTTGTGCCGAACTGATACTCTTTCTTGGGTTTTGGGCTGATGGGCCGTCACTGCTATTGGGCTCGCAATTATTGTTTAGTTGTTTAGTCCGTATCCCATCAGTGTGCCTGCGTGGTTCGATAATATCCCCAAGAGGTGTTTATAATATAGTTTATTATTCAGTAAAACGGATTAGTTGTAATTTATTCAATGAATAATAACTAGTTTTTCAAACTATCGAAACTCTTAAGAAAAAAATAGTAGTAATTAATTATCAGCCAATAACACACTTGAATTGATATATGGATATTGACATCTTAGACACGTGAAATATTATAAATTAAAATGGCAGCTCATATTACCCTTAATTTTGGGATTGGATGAACAATTAATATTATCTTCTATTGCAGCAGTACTAGATAAATATTCTATAACACTGATTAAATTAAATGATGTTTAATTTAATAAGCACAGGTCCAATAGGTTGTCCTAAGAGCATCTGTAACCCTTGGGGCCGGGCCGCAAATTGCGAGTCCCGGCCCGTCCCATGCATTACACGGAAGGGCGGCACGGCTCAGGCCCGTCCCGGTGCCGCGTGACCGGCCTGGGGAGCGTCCCGAGTCCCGGCCCGGGACGGGGTTGCACGGAGACGGGCCGCAAGTCCCGCGTCCCGGCCCAGCGTTGCACGGTGACGGGCCGGGCCGCAACCAAATTTTTTTTTTTTTATATTTTAAATTCGAAATTTTTTTCTATAAATACTACACCATTTTCATACACATTCAACTTCACATTCAACTTCAAATCTCTTCCTAGAATTCGAAAAAATGCCTCCTCGTCAAAGAATATTCGAAGATCAATTGACCCGAGTGTTAGGAGAGGCGGTACCGGCAATCCAAGAAGAAATGAACAACGAAGTTGAACGCTTCCAAGCTGCTATTCAACCTCGGAACGAACAACGAACCCGGGTACCACGTACCCGGATGTATATTCACCGAGACCGTGAACAAGTTGCCTTGCGGCTTTTCACGGATTATTTCTCTAGAGATCCGCGATGGAGTGATCAGATGTTCCGTCGCCGGTTCCGGATGCGGAGGCCTTTGTTCATACGCATTGTCAACGCCGTTGTAGCTCGTGACCCGTATTTCTGCCAAACTACCGATGCTGTGGGCCGGGAAAGTATATCGACGTTGCAGAAATGCACGTCTGCCATTCGTCAACTCGCTTACGGAACTACATCAGATATGTTCGATGAGTATCTCCTTGTAAGCGAGCCTACTGGACGGGAGTCCCTCGCTAGATTCTGTCGGGCAGTCGTCGAAGCATTCAAGGATACGTACTTGAGAAAGCCAACGACCGACGACGTTAGCAAGTTGGTCGACATGCACGAGCGGGCCCACGGCTTCCCGGGGATGCTTGGAAGCATCGACTGTATGCACTGGCAGTGGAAGAATTGTCCAACGGCTTGGAGAGGACAATACACTAGCGGGCACAAGGGCACACATCCCACGATTGTGTTGGAGGCCGTTGCCGATTGCAGATTGTGGATCTGGCATGCCTACTTTGGTGTCGCGGGGTCCAACAACGACCTCAATGTGTTGAACGAGTTTCCATTGTTCAACGACTTGTGTGCTGGGCGAGCACCGAACGTAGAGTTCACGGCCAACCACCGTCGGTATAGTATGGGGTACTATCTGGCAGACGGGATCTACCCTCGATGGCCCGTGTTCGTGAAGACTATCACAGCTCCGACAACCGATCGGAGGGCAATGTTTGCCCAAAGGCAAGAGGCGGCTCGGAAAGATGTCGAGCGTGCATTCGGAGTCCTCCAAGCGCGGTGGGCTATCGTGAAGGGAGCGGCCCGTGGTTGGCAGCGGTCAAACATCGCCGACACAATGTATGCATGTATCATAATGCATAACATGATCGTTGAGGACGAACAAGATAACGTCACTTTGTGGAGCGACGATCCGCTCGCTAGCACCGGGAGTAACTACGTTGTCACCGAGCCGCCCGTGCAGGGCCTTCCTCACGACATCCGCAATGTCATGGCTCGTTCAGCTGCGATGCGCCAAGAGGAACAACACACTCGCCTCCAAGCCGATCTAATCGAAGAAATTTGGACTCGCAACAACGTTTTCCAGCATTGACGTTATGTTTTTATGTATTTTATTTTCAGTTTGAAAATTTATATGTTGTAATTTTGCAGTATTCGATGAAATTAAATTTTCCGTGTTATAAATTTTCAGTGTTTTTTATTTTACTTTCAAAATAGGTTGGAGTTGTGAATAGTGTCATTTATTAGTTGCGGCCCGGGCCGCAACCTGCAGGGTTACAGCAGTTGGGGCCTGGGCCGCAACTGTAGAAGAATGATGACGTGAAGGGGACTTGGGGCCGGAAATGGGGACGGGGTTACTGATGCCCTAAGTTCATTTTTCATGGATCTTTGACCAAACTCATCTTGACTCAATATAAAGAGACCAGAAGAGTGACCGAAAATAAAAATCCCATTGTCTCAAAGTCGGCGCCACCTAGGTTGAGGGAAATGGGTTTTTTGATTATCTCCTAATTCATAGGAAGAGATAGAATTTGTTTTCTTGTGTTCTTCATCTCTTAGTATTTCTGTCTCTAGACTAGATCAAGTCGCTCACTATTTCTCTAAGATTTGTCAATGCAAATGGAGTAATACGAGTCCGGGAATATATTAGAATATCTAACTTTGAGTACCGACATAATACGTGGAAAATGTGTAAAACGTATCGATTCTTTGAAGAATCAAGAGGTAAATTGAATAACATTCTCTTTCATTTAATTTTTTGTGTGAATTAAATGTGTTTTTCATCATATCTATGTTTGAACACGAAAATGGTTAATCCACATACTCACCTAAATAGATTCTAGTTTTTTAATTTAATTATACGTACAATTTCCGTTATGCAAACCCCAACAATGTTGACAGTTCAAAAAAGCTTATGACCAACATTATTGTATGCTTAGTATTACTTATTAGGAAAACCGAGATCTTATACTTGGTTTACACAACACAAATATATATATGAACGTGATCCATTCAGTGTCATCGGTCCCCCAAGATAGGCTGTGACTTTGGATTGACACCAACAACCATTCACGCTTGACTGTCCACATCTATCTAGGTCGGGAATTGACAATCACTTACTTCTATATGGTACCGACTAAAGATATTCGGTAACCATGAGTTTACCGATAAGTCAACAATGCCGAAGATTGACTGCTTATTCCATTATCCATGTTTTTTTAAAAATTGAATCAACAAATAATGATATGCCACAAATCATGTAATAAATAAATTTTTTTTATAACTTTAAAAAATTGTTTTTACAATACAAATCAATATAAAAAATGTTTTGCAGTATATACCTTAGTAACATCTCCAAGCCGTGGGGCAATTCTTCTACTTCCAGTTAATGCAAAAGATGTTCCTTAGTAGGGATATTAGTTCAACCCGAACCCGATGGGCTTGCCCATTTGGACTGGTGAGTTAAGCGGTCAGCCCATTCAAGCTGGCAGACTGACCCGTTGGGCTGCACAAAAATAATATTTTTACTTATTTTTTATTTCTCATGTGTCATACCCTTTCATTCCAACTATTTATCCATATTTTCTTCTTATTTTCCCTTTAAATAATATATATTCTTATGTAAAAGATGAATGGAAGTTTATAACTATCCAAAACAAATAGAAAAAAGATAAATACGTTTTTTTGAAATAAATAAGTGCTTAATAATAATTTTATTTCCGTATTTTCTAAAGAATTTGATAATTTTTCTTATGTTTACCTCTTATCATTTTCTAATTTTAAGTTGTACTAAATATATTTTTCTTTATAATGTTAATTTTGTTAATAATGTATATGTGTATATATTATTTATAAGAAAAATAGAAACTTTACTATTAATAATTAAATAAGATAATTTAAATTAGCTCTCCGGGCTAACCCGAAACCGAACTTTTAGGGTTAGATTTGTAAATATTTAACCCGATATCAAACCAGATTAGACCGTGACCCGAATGGGATTCGGGTTGGCACGAAACTCGCCGAGGTGGCCCGATTAACATCCTTAATCCCGAGCATACCGAGGAAGCCATGTGCCCTCTCATACATATTCATCAAGAACTTGGTGTCATGCATTGTTGGCTTTCACAAATAAGTATTGCGGAAAGCTTTGATGAATCTGTGACGAAAACTTCTTTATGCATTGACATCCTATTGTCTCGTAGATAGGACATAGGTGGTCAAATAGGTATGTGACACAACCATATGCCATGCTCCAACTGCTGTAGCATTGAGAATCCATCCCATCCAATCCTGTCGATGTGCTTTTGGTAGTTCTCAACAATACACATGAACAACAATTTGTGCATGCGGAACCAATGCTAAACACAACTGGACCTCTTCGGGAATCATTGGCAAATAGTCCTGAATGAGGCATGAATCATCTTGTTCACATTCTCGGTGCACGTGCCTTAGGCCGTTGAATATGTGCCCTTTGTGCAACAACCTATGTTGGAGCCGTCTTGACACCGATATAGAAATTATGAATTTGTAGAATGAAATTGGAAGTGAATAATGCACATATTTTATAATAACATTTATAATTTTGAAAACTTTAATAATAAAAACAAAATTGGACCCCTACTCGCTCCGCCCCACCTCGTCAGTGCGGTATACCTTACCGAAACCACCATACCGTATACCTTACCGTAAATTCGGTATACGAAAAAATCATACCTTTATCTTTCCAAAATTTTTGGTATACCGAACTTCGGTATACCTTATTTTCAGTATAGAGAATTTTCATACCGATATTGTACCAAAGTTCGGTATACCATACTTTTGCGGTATACCTTACTTTCAATATCAATGAAAATTGAATATTTGAGTTTTTAGAATACTATTTATATTTTATAGTAATTTAAATAATATACGGGTATTAAATACTAGTATATTTTATTCATATTATATTATATTTAACAATAAATTTTTAAATTTTAAAATATATAAAATACTTTATATATTATTATATTCATATTTTACGGTATATTCCTTAAATTACGGTATATACCGAATTTCGGTATGCCGCGGTATATAAAAGTTCATACATTTACCTTACCGAAATATTTTAGTAAGGTATCATACCGTACCGAAAATCACGGTATACCGAAAATTTGATATTTTCGGTATTTGTTCGGTACGATAAGTCCGGTATTTCGGAATTTCGGTATTTTTCCTCAGTCCTACTCGTCACCACCTTTGGTGCAACTCATATGACAGAGTTGGAAAATGAGTCCATATTATTTTTATAAAATATGGCATATTTCACACACAGATTATGGATTATGGCATTTTTACATATCAGATTTAAATTCCTATATAAATTAAACTCGCCTAAAAAGTTTGAACGGAAAATTTTATAAAATAGTTATAGTACTTATAAAATAGTTATAGTACTACTAGTAATTAATCTTGAACGGATACTAATAATTAAAAACAATATAATAATGTGTATAAAAAAATGATGGCGTGGGTGAAAACGAAGCGCGCGGGCGCCATTTATATATCTTGAAACAATTTATTTATTCCAAAAATATTAAAAAAAAAAGAAATGCGGTCCAGCTGGCTGGAGGAAAGAGCGGACTCCAAACAGAAGTTCAAATGTGGCTAATAAAAATTGAGACGAGCCATGCATGACCCAGTCAACCGGTCACAAAAGCTGAGGCCCAACGCCACCAATCAGCACATTGGTCCACTGCTATTTGGCAGTAGCCGGTCACTTCCATTCCTCTAATGGCAGTTGGTCTGCATTTATTTCATGCTCTCTCCCTCCCTCTCCACAATCCAATAAAATTCCTCCTCTCTCCAACTGAACTTCCCTGCTACTTCTATTTTTTCATATTCAATTGGATCACTTTCTCTCTCTAGTTGTCCCTCTCCGCACCGCATTTTTGAAGAGAGGTATGCTGTTTTCTCACTTCAGTCGTATTGCTTCTGAGATCCTGTTTTTTTTAGTTACTGCTATTGCTGATTATGCGTTTAATCACCTTATTTCTCTGTAATTTAGTGTTAATGACTTCAGATATAATGTTGATATGCTTTTAGGAACTGTTATAATCCCGTTGCTGCTGTATTACTACTCTGTGATTATGCGTTTAATCACCTTATTTCTATGTAATTTAGTGTTAATGACTTCGGATATAATGGTGATATGCTTTTAGGAATTGTTATAATCCCCTATCTAACTGCATTCTGTATGTATGCATTTGTATGTGAGAGATAATTTTTTGAATTTTATAATTTGAGGCCGCTGATTTGATGCTTCCTTTAATTGGTTCATTTGTTTTAATCAAATGCATTATATTTGTAACTACCGTCACTACGCGCTTAAATTGAACTAATTTGCCATGGATTTTTGTCGTCTTACTCGTAATTACATTTGTAACTACCGTCAATTTTTAATGAATTTCTGTTTGTGATCGAGATTTTGGACTACCTTTATGTCACTGCCTGGCAATATTTTCTTAGCATCTGATTCTGTGGTGGAAATTTGGTAATCCAGTTAACATTTTCTCACACCTACTGAAAGGGCTATGATCATGAAGATTGGAATCTGTCTATGAATATATCCACACTATGTTGGGACATATTTGGAGCTGAGTATGTAGCAGTGAAGGTGGCTCACATTTACGTTGAGTTCGCGTTTGTAGGCCTTTGAGATATCATTGGTGTTGATTATCTGCTTAGAGGGATATGATGGAAACTGAATCTTGCCCTTCACGGGTTTTATCACCATTCCGCGAGGAGAGTGGGGATGAGGAGCTCTCTGTTCTTCCGAGGCATACAAAGGTTATTGTGACTGGTAATAATAGAACAAAGAGTGTTTTGGTGGGGCTGCAAGGCATTGTCAAGAAGGCGGTTGGCCTCGGTGGATGGCATTGGCTGGTATACTTTCCCCATCTTGCAGTTTATGTGATCTTAATGTAGTATACTGTCTTTCTTTAACATCAATTGAAATTGAGAGGCTGGGTCTGAGTTTTGTTGTGATTTTCATTTTCAATGTAGTTGAAGTGTTATTATATGATATATAGTTATAGACATTTTCCTTGTATAGTTAAATACACTTAATTCTATTAAGTTACTCATTTCCCAAAGTTCAGTTTTTAGCTTACTTCCTTTTTGTGGAAAATTGAACCAGGTTTTGAAGAATGGGGTTGAGGTGAAGCTCCAAAGGAATGCTTTGAGTGTGCTGGAACCTCCAACTGGAAATGAAGAAGATGATGATTATGATTTTGACGATTCTAGCAGTGGTTCTGATATTGGTGAGAAAGAAAATCATCCCTTCTCTAAGCTATAATTTACATCTGGTTACAGTTATTTGTTCTGTTTTCCGTGATAGCCTATCTTATCCAAACAACTCTGAAAATCCTTCTCGTCCAGCTTCTGGATTTCAATTCAGCAAGATAAACAAACCACAAGCTCGGTATAGTAGACCATGGTCTCCAACTCCATCCATGAAGTCTGTCAACCGCAATAGTTGCAGAGAAGTTCAGTTCAAATGCCATGCAGCCCAATTGGTAAAGAAAAATTGCCACTGGGAAATTACTACTGTGTTAAGAATTTATTTTGATATTATATGAGTCTGATATGTACATGCTTTTCGATTTGATTAGAGAGTGAATTTGTCGAAGCTTGGAACTGGATCCCTGTGGAGATACTGGCGGAGCTTCCATCTCGTGAGAATCTCAAATTAATCTCTCAAAGTGATTCATATTTGTGATCTTGCTTATGTTTTCCCTGACCGTGGTTCTGCAGGCACATGTTAGTCGTAACCCTACCAAGGAGCAGCTGGTCAATGCCATCCAGCAGCATTTTTCTTCACAGGTATTCACACACACACACACACACACACACACACACACACACACACACAATCAAGAGAGTGTCATCACAGTCACAAACTTGAAGAAAATGAAGAAATGTAACATGTTGCCTTTGTGAATCTAACTCAGCATGTGGATGAGGTACAAGTGATTGTGGATTTTATCCGCGCGGCCAAGAGATTACAACCGGTTGGCATAAATTGAGTGAGAGATATATGCCTCTTTACCTGTAATATATATGTATGTAGTAACTACTCTACTTTTCACCTTTAATTAACTGCTAATTTTAGAGATCAGGTATGTATGTGAGTTTTAACTTTACCCTAGTCTCACAACCCTAACCTTTTGTATCTTCACAAGTGGGCCAATTACTATTATCCTCCACTACTTTCTAATGTTAGAATTTACCCCAACATTTTGGTTTAGGTTTAAATTTCTAAATGCTATATGCCTGAAGTCAAAGAGATATTTTTCTAATCTTATTGTCTCATTATTGCATGACAAGCAAATGATATCTATATTATAGATTATGCGTTATTCGTGTGGACAGGCTGTCATTTGGTGCTTGATGTTTTGGTGGGATTGGGACAGGGTTTAAATGCCAACCAACTAGAATCAATGTGGTTTTACCGTATTTGTAGAAATATTGAGTTCCTAATTTTATTCATAATTTAGAGGTTTTGGACATAAAATTACAGCAAAATCTGAAGTGGGTCCCATGCGACAATTTTGTGGTACGACGTAAGGCGACTACTTTAATATGGCCGGATTTGAAAATCTTTTTTGGGCCCATTCTTTGTTTTGTAAAAGAAACAGAGGAATTTTGGCTTCTTTAATTAAAATAATAAAAGTGCTTTGGAAGGTTTCAATTATTCTTATTTGAATAGTGCTCCATGTTTTAAAAAGATTACTTTATTTTTAGTACCAAATGATGATTACTTAATTTTTATTTTCAACACAATACTTTTGTTCCCTCTATGTGCTTTTTTTTCATTGGCGTTGTACAAGATTTTTTAAGATGTAACTATATTTGAAAATGACTTGTGAGTTTAAAATCATAAATTGAAATAGTAATGTGATGGTGATTTCACATGTCTGCAGTACTAATTTTTATCAGTAAATATCAAAAAGAAAAGGATACAGAACAGAGAGGTAGACAGTGAAATTGCTTCATCGGTAATTCTTTTTGGGAATGAATTTCAAGATAATGATATTTATTCAGTTAAATGGAGAGAACGAAATATGAGAGGGAAAAAAAAGTAGAAAAGATAAAGAGAGAATAATGTAAGAAAGAGAGAATAAGTAAAAGAAAAAATAAAGGGGTTATGTTTTTGTCAAAAAATGAAATCTATCGGTTATATTGAGACCATTCAAAATGAAAAGTTAATCAATTATAATAGGATGGAGGAAGTATGCTCTCTACATAAAGTTTCAAATGAAAAACACGTTTCTTAAAAGTTCCTGTTCTTCATTCTTTTAATTATTCTGTAAAAGCGATGTACTCTATATGTCTCACTATAAATGAAATGTTTGTAAAATTGAAAACACTATCTTTATTCTTCATCTCTCTTACTTTACTCTATTCATTAACTCACAAAATGACACTACATATTTCGTTTTGAAATCCAAATATTTCATACTCCCTTTGTTCGCGAATAAGAGTCATATTTTTCCATTTTAGTCTGTCCACGAATAGGAATACCAATTCATTTTTACTAAATATTAATATGGTCTCATATTTTCCTAATTCATTTTACTCACATTTCATTTAAAACTATATACAAATGATATTTATATTCAATTAACTTTTTTTCACCTACTTTTATTAATATTTCTTAAACTTATACCGTAAAAAAATGAAATTCCTAATTGTAGACGGATTCATTATTTATTAAAACGGAGAGAGTATACTATATATTGGCCAGGGTTCGCAATGCAATACTTATAGATGTTACACGACGACCCAAATGCCACATAGAGTCATACACACAGACAAAGACGACTCCAAGAATACATTCTTATTTCTAACTTTACCATTTCTTTCTTTTTACTTAAGCATACCTAGAGAGAGTAATAATACCTCAATACAATCAATTTGTTTCTTTATTTATTGGGTTTAAAATATACCAACTTTATATCAATGATAGTTGTGTGAAAAACGTGAACTCGATATACACATACTTCACACTTTTTTAATTTCTCTAATTCTCCAACCGATGTGGACAAGGTGATGAACACATAATATCTATCCAGTTTGATATGATGTATATATATGTTGGGGGGCAATTGTGATTTCACATTTTCAATATATAATTTTTTGATGCAAATTACAATGAAAGAACCATTCTATATATAGCATAGTAAGCAGTTAAGAAACTTTTAAGTTACGAATTAAAATGATATTTTTATTACCATTTATATTAAATCAGATGGTTTAAATTAATACCAGAAAAATGGTGCGACTCGGTCACTCACACCCGACCTCGTCAACCATTATAAGATTTCCCCAAACTTGAAATGAACTGGAAGGACTTGGAAAGAGGTCGAAAACACGAATAGAATGCGGATCAAGTTATATGGAATGATAACCGAACCGATTGGATCAGTTAGCAAATGTCGTTGCCACTTAATCAATGCAATCTAGCTCTCGCCCTTTCCGCCTTGTCAAAGTAGTTTATAACTCCCAATTTTGCACAACTTTAACAGTAAAGCGGCAAGTTCAGGGTCGATCCCACAGAGAAGTTGGTGTGTCGAGTGTGTGAGTAGTGAACAGGGGGGTTGGCTGCTGCCAAGCTTTAACTTGAGAGTTTTTAACTACTGGTTTTAATCTAGACAGAATTAAACTAGTTAGCTTGATCAATGGAAATTTAACTACTGGATCAAGTGAATTGCAGGTAATAACAGAAAAGTAAATGCGCAGATTATAACTTTGATTAAACTAAGAGCTGAGTACAACGTGAAATTTAAACTAAGCTAACACTTTAGAATCTAAGAAAGCGGTAAAACTGAGAAAAATCTCAGCGGGAAACTTAAGATAACGCTAACAGAAATGAGTATTCTGCAGCGCTCCCTTTCGGTCGCCCTTTAAACTAAGCTATCTAACTAAGCTAGAGAACTGAACTAAACTAGAGAACTGAACTAAACTAAGCTAGAGAGCTGAACTAAACTAAGCTAGAGAGCTGAACTAAACTAAATAACTAAGCTAAGTAAACTAGACGGAAAGTAAAGTCTCGGATGCCTTCTTGTGGTGGCACACCCTCTATTTATAAGCTCGATTCGGCCGCCAGCTGGATAACGATCTTGACAGGGAATATTCGCTCATTCTGAGAGTGAGTGACTCATTACGTGTTGTTCTTCTAGAATGACGACGCTTTTTGGTAACAGATTCGTGACTCAGCTCCGTCCTTGCGTCTCATATTCCAGCACGTGTCCCCTTCTAAAACGTCGTCCTTGATAACAGAATGGTGCGCTATATCCATCTCATTTCCTCACGTGTTCTTCTTCTAGAAGCCAGATGTCCCCTCCTAACTGCTTGATCGCTCCCCCTTGATCAACTCCCCCGATTCTTGGCCTTTTTTCGCCTTTTGTACTTGCTTGATCAGTTCGGCCTTGCTGCCTTGGTTAAGTGGTATTTTTGCACATTTAACACTTATTTTTCACGATAAACCGATCAAGTAGCATGTATTTCACCCTTAAACCGATGCATGAAATGAGCCTTATCAAACTGCTCACACTTAAAACATACTTGTCCTCAAGTATAAAGAAAAATAAAAGAAAAAGATAAGGTAGATTTCAGGCATGGTTTACTTATTTCACTAGTAAAGGAAAACGAAAAGAAAAATAAAACTTTTAAGAATAAAACACGTATTCACATGTATGCATTAGACCGGATAATTTTCCAACAATCATACCCGAGGTCGAGGTCAATCCATTTGTCAGTAACTTGTGTTCCTTCTCTTTCGCTTTTGCTTGATCAAGGTGTCAGCTTGTCAAGATTGCTCAATTTAAAAACCACGTTGGATTCACTCAGTCACTCCTTTCTCACCAGAGAAGTTAGGACTGTTCACTCGGTGTTGCCACAAATTTAATACTTTGAATCGGACTACACAAGATAGTTCCTTAAGGTCTTTCTTTTGGGTTGTAACGGGGCTCAAGGGTAGTAACGTGTTAGGTTAGGGTCCTAGGGGTTCTAAGTTTAAATATAAAATTTTTAAAGAGAAATCACATGAGTCGAAAGGCCAAAGATTTGACTAAACTCGCTGGATTAGAATTGAGATATTTGTTTCTTGGTGGTCCCTCTTGGTCAGATTTCGACCTTTAGCCTTATAACCTTCGGCTTATTATTATTTTTACTTTTGATTTCCTGGGTCAGGTTACAACTATTTCCTGCCATTTCTCTCTCTCTCTTTTTTTCTCTTTTTTTTATGATCAACCTGATTGTCTAACTTGATCAACCCGGCTACCCTTTATTCCGACCATTCTTATTGCTATCCCCCTTTTGTTTCCCTGGACAAACTTCATTTCTTTGACCATCTTTCCTCATGTGATATGAAACTTTGAATTTGGTTTTAAGGCTTCAAAGAAAGGGAAAGAGTGTATGGGCTCGAATTGGCTACTAGGGGGTGCCTTGACTAATGAGGCGGGTTTGTGGAACGAAAGAAAAACACGGCTCAAATGGTTAAGTCCTAATGCCTTTAGTCATTACTACTTGTGCAATTTTCATCTCAATATTAAAAGTCAGCCTCTCGTAATTTTTTTCTTTTGTAAAAATAGTAGAAAGTGTTCTACTTTTGGCTTATAACTCACATATAGAGAGGCTTCACAGTTGGTTTAGAAATTGAGCGTTTCCATCATACTTGCGTCATTCAAATTGATCAAGTTTTTGAAATCAAGTTTTACATGTGAGCATACTGAATCCGTACTCCCAAAAAGTAATCAAGTCTTCTATTTATCCAATTTCATGCATATTGCCTATCTATTACTACCTGGAATTTATTATTTTTGAGAAAAATTTTAGCATGTATGATTTTATTGTAACTAGCCCGTCCCCCCTCCCCACTGCATATGAACTCGTCCTCGAGGGACTGGATGCAGTGGAAAGAAGGGTTAGGTACAGACGAAGGCATAACAACAATCAAGGGAACTTCTCACACTTAGACCAGACACTGGGCTAAGTGTGAGGCAGTGCCAGCAATCAAAACATGCTAATAACCACAAAAAAAAACAGATATAGGCAAAACAGAGAACAACTTCCATAAACTTCTCACACTTAGTCCAGACACAGGACTAAGTGTGAGAACGGAGTCAAAAACTCAATTTACACAAAGAAACAGGGTTAAGGGTGATACTACTGCCTTCTAGATTGTTGAATCAGGGGAATGTTGCGCCCCTTCCTTATCGCCTCCATTACACAGGCCTTCCTTATTGCTTCTAAGACTTCGTGTTTATCGGAGCTCCTCCTCCATGGTATATTTTTTTTATTATTTTTTTCCTTCGGGGGGGCGGGGGGAGCATGCTGGCAGCGTTAGCAAGCCTCATACCTTGGTTGGTATAGTGGACCGTACTAGGGGAATGAAGGATATTTTCTTCCCCATTCCTCTGCTCTCTTCCTCTTCTCTCAACAGTCTTGCTTGTTGCCTTGAACCCTCAGCTTGAAGAAGTAGCTGGTTCATTGTCTGGTGGCGCGTCCTTCTCGGGATGGAGTCTTCCTCTTTAGTCGATGAGTGGTTAAATTCTGTCTCCTTTCGTCGTAGAAGGAGGTCACTGGGACGAGGCAGCCCTTCTGTTGACGGTGGCGGAGCAGGGTCTTTAGACCGAGAAATTCTTAGGCGAGCTTTTAGGGCGGTGTAAATCTCCACGGGGTCAGTGCTGACGGGAAAACTTCTGAGCACAGAGTCCACACGCCCTATGTCAGCCGGGTCCATATATTGGAGTGGGCCGATGAATCTAGGGGGCGATAATGGTGTTTTGGTGATTGGTGGACTCGGTGGTGAAAAGGATCTCCGATTATTACTGTTGAGACCGGCTCCTGAAGAAAACGAGGAGGTATTGGAGGTCTCGAGTTGATTGCCCTACATTTCTTTCTGATTATGTTTGCTGGTGACTTGAATTTGGAGAGAATTAGATGAGGATAGCACAAGGGTTCTGAAGGCAGTTGATAGAAAGTGAGATTCGGAAAACCCCCTTTTATACTCAAACTCCGACTGTTGAGATCCCCGCCTATTGAGATCTCTGCGACTTTTCGTGTACTGGCGCGCCTTTTCAGAATGCCAGATGGCAAAGCTTCTCCGATACGCTTCCTTCCTCTCTCCAGGTCGTCCTTTCATTTCAATAGTCAGCGCCACCTGACACCTCTCTAATTACTGCGCACGTCTTATCATCACCTGCTCTTATCAACTCAATCACTGCACCACCAATTAAATTCAATATGCACTGATCACGTGGAACATTAAATCCCGATGGCAGCTCACATAATTCCACTTGATCAATTCCTTTCCTCCACTTCCGATTTTTTTATTAACTACGAAAAAACTTGACACACTAAAAAAAAACTATTTACACTAACAAGGATTTGACCGGGTCTCCTTGGAATGTCACTTGATCAGATTAAGAGATTTAGAATTTGTCGCTTGATCAAGCAGACTATCCATGAATACCCGATCACTCCTTCTACCTGTCAATGGTTGAGATTGGGGAAGGTTAGTGGAATTTCTTCCACCACTCCCACTTTGGTCTTGTCTCTGTAGGGCTCAACACGAGGACCATTCACCTCGAAAAAGAACAAACTGGGGGTGTCTCCTTGGTGCGTGCTCGCCTGGATGGTTTCAGGATCTGCCCATTCTGAATTTCGCTTCCCTGTCATTAGTTTGATTTGACTCTGGAATGGCAGCTTCCTCTGTTTACCGATGAGTTCTTCCTTTCTCGAGGAGAAGTTGGTCACTTCCTTTTTTTTTCGTGGATGGGTGCATGCATAAATTCGGATTTATTTCCATCGGGTTTGCTGATTTCCACTTGACGCCTTCTTCACCCAGCCTCAGTTTTTTTCTTGATTGTACCTCCTGTCCATGCAGACTTGGTTCAACTGGACTGTGATATGCCTGGTCGGGCATGTCCTTGAGGGCATTCGGCGATTCAGGTAGTTGCCTTGTAAACGAGGATTCCTTCTTCAGCATTCCTTTTAATGAAGAGGCTTGGTCAGGTGGTCTCTCGACCCTTCTTGGTTGAGTAATCTCTCTTGCCTTGGCTGGTTGTGATGGCTGGCAAAATTCCATAATTGCCCTTCTAATGGCTTGATCATCCATTGCTCCAGTCACTGTCGTATCAAACCATTCTGCTGCCTCTCTCTTCAGCTGTTATCTTCAGTGTAACCAGAGTATGGCTCTTCAAAGGATTTCTTTTTCGAATACTCCTGTTTCCGAGGGCTGATAGCGTTTACTGTTTGTATGCTCTCTCTGCCCTGTGGCTTTTTTGCCGCTTCATTAATGCCTACCGTAAGTCGCTCTCCTTTAAACTCCAGATTAATTGTCCCATGGCAGACATCAATGACTGTGTTGGCGGTGGATAGGAAATGTCTCCCCAAAAGGATCCCAATAGATTCCTCTGCTCCTGGTTCCGTCATTTTTATAACAAAGAAGTCAGCGGGATACATGAATCTGTTCACCTTGACGATTTCATCTTCCAGAACTCCCTCGGGGTAAATGCAAGACTCGTCTGCTAGCTGTATTTCCATATCGGTTTTGACGAGCTTAGCATTCTCCAGCCTCTTGTATATAAAATATGGCATAATATTGATGGAAGCCCCTAGGTCGTACATTGCGTGCTCCATTTGAACGTTTTTGATGGAAATTGGGAGCGTAAATACCCCTGGGTCAGTTCTCTTGGAGGGAAGATCACTAGGTTGGATCATACCGGTCACTTCCTCTGCTTCGACCTTCCTCCTCTTTTCAGCACCCTGTTCACAGATGTTAGACTCTTCTTTCGCTATGACTTGATCAAGGGCTCTGGATTCAAGGCTTTTATTAAGACTTGTCCTGGATGCTGGAAAACTTGCAGTTGAGCTCTGATAAACTCCTTCTGATTTTAGAGAGAATGTGTTGACATTCTCTCGCCCTGCTGTAGGTTGCACTGTAGCCGGAATCTTTCCTTCATTACCTCTTAGCTTGCCCAGTGACATGGCGACCTGAGATAATTGCTTTTTAAGCATTTCTAATGCAGCTCTCTGTTCTCTCTGGGCTTCCTGCATTTCTCGCACAACATCATGGGACTGGTTTGGAATCATATCCCCTGGACCTTCATTTTGCTACCTGTTATTTCTCTGATTAAATCGGCCTATTCCATGGCCTTGCTGGTAAAAACCGGAAGACCCATACTGCTCTGGTTGGTTCTGGGACATATGATTTTGTTGGTTTCCTTGGAAGTACCGTTGGTTCCCTTGGGATTGCTGGTTTCCCCTGTGGTACTGCGGGACATAACTCACCATTTGATTACTTGGTTGCCTACCCTTGTTGCTATACTGAGAGGCTTGGTGTTGGTACCCCCATTCTCCTTCCTGTTGTCGACTTGACCAGTTAGGTTGTCCTCCACTTGACCAGTTCCCTTGAGGTCCACTTGACCAACCTGCCTGGCCTCCTTGCATTCTATTCCCTCCAGTGTTTGGTCTATCCAAGATTCGAGCTGGCCAGTTGGACTGCCCGCAAGAGGGCTGTACCTGTTGTGGTTGGCTTTGATTCTGATTAGTCCATCTGAAGTTGGGGTGGTCCCTCCACGGAGCATCTCTCTGCTTCCCCTAGATCCAGTTGCCATTTGTGTTCCAGTGGCTTACGGCGTTTACTTGCTCTACCTCAGGGGGAAACTCACAGTAATAGTAATGATGCTCTTCTGGCGGTGGCGGCTGCAGCACATACTGTGCCTCCTTCGGTGCAGGCGGTGGCGGCGGTCTCGTTTTTTCTACTGCTTCCAACAGTTTCTTCTCCATCTGCTCAAATCGAGCCTCCAGCTTTTCATCGTTACGCGCCTCAGCTGTGTGCACTGCTCCTCTTCTGTACTGCCCTCGAGATGTTTCGTACGACCGCTTAGCCTCAATCAGCCTCTCCAAAATATTCTTAGCTTGGCTAAAAGGGGTGTTTGAGAAATCCCCTTGTGCTGCGAGGTTGAGGTCGTTCTTGCTGTCCACCGTGAGTCCGCCATAGAAGATCGAGTAGATCTCCTCCTCTCCCAGCTTGTGGTTAGGGCATGCTTGAAGCAGCCCTTGGAACCTATCCCAGTACTAGCCGAGCGGCGCGTCATACTCTTGTCTGGCTTCTGTAATTTCCCTTTTCAGGGCACTTGTTTTCGTTGCTGGAAAGAAACTATCGAGGAATATCATAGGGAACTCAGCCCGCGTCCTGATGGATCCTTCCGGCAGCCTTGACAGCCAGACACCCGCATCGCCCTTCAAAACGAAGGGAATAGCCTTAAGCCTATAATCTTCGGACGTGAATCCAGCAGGCACGGGCTGAATATCACAGTATCTGCAGAATTCTTCCAGGAAAGCATACGGACATTCCTTCGAAAGGCCATAGAAATGGGACAAAACGGCCAGTACTCCTGATTTGATTGTGATGGTCCGCATTCCAAGAGTAGCGGTGATGGCATGTGTGGGCTTTCTCTCATCATGAGCGTGTAGAGAGCCGATTCCCGAGTCGTCGTCGACAACGGCCATCTCTGCTTCCGTTCATTCTGGTGGTGGTGGTTATGTTTTCTGCTCGGTGGCTGCTGCTGCTTCTAATGCGGCTCTGCGACGAGTGATGACAACGCCGGCTTCCTGGACTCTCCACTGAGTGGTAGTTCTTCTGTATATCAAGGGATGATTCTAGTAATCGCCTTGGTGGTACCTTCTCATCAACAGCAGGAAAAGAAACAAAAAAAATGAGAAACAAAATTATATACACCTACGCACTACGCACAAACATAAAGTAACACCATGCTTCCCCAGCAACGACGTCATTTTGGAAGGACTTGGAAAGAGGTCTAAAACACGAATAGAATGCGGATCAAGTTATATGGAATGATAACCGAACCGATTGGATCAGTTAGCAAATGTCGTTGCCACTTAATCAATGCAATCTAGCTCTCGCCCTTTCCATCTTGCCAAAGTAATTTATAACTCCCAATTTTGCACAACTTTAACAATAAAGAGGCAAGTTCGGGGTCGATCCCACAGAGAAGTTGGTGTGTCGAGTGTGTGAGTAGTGAACAGGGGGGTTGGCTGCTGCCACGCTTTAACTTGGGAGTTTTTAACTACTGGTTTTAATCTAGACAGAATTAAACTAGCTAGCTTGATCAATGGAAATTTAACTACTGGATCAAGTGAATTGCAGGTAATAACAGAAAAGTAAATGCGCGGATTAAAAGCGAAAATAACTTTGATTAAACTAAAAGCTGAGTACAACGTGAAATTTAAACTAAGCTAACACTTTAGAATCTAAGAAAGCGGTAAAATTGAGAAAAATCTCAGCGGGAAACTTAAGATAACGCTAACAGAAATGAGTATTCTGCAGCGCTCCCTTTCAGTCGCCCTTTAAACTAAGCTATCTAACTAAGCTAGAGAACTGAACTAAACTAAGCTAGAGAGCTGAACTAAACTAAGCTAGAGAGCTGAACTAAACTAAATAACTAAGCTAAGCTAAACTAGACGGAAAGTAAAGTCTCGGATGCCTTCTTGTGGTGGCACACCCTCTATTTATAAGCTTGATTCGGCCGCCAGCTGGATAACAATCTTGACAGGGAATATTCGCTCATTCTGAGAGTGAGCGACTCATTGATTGCTACGTGTTGTTCTTCTAGAATGACGACGCTTTTTGGTAACAGATTCGTGACTCAGCTCCGTCCTTGCGTCTCATATTCCAGCACATGTCCCCTTCTAGAACGTCATCCTTGATAACAGAATGGTGCGCTATATCCAGCTCATTTCCTCACGTGTTCTTCTTCTAGAAGCCAGCGGTCCCCTCCTAACTGCTTGATCGCCCCCTTGATCAACTCCCCCGATTCTTGGCCTTTTTTCGCCTTTTGTACTTGCTTGATCAGTTCGGCCTTGCTGCCTTGGTTAAGTGGTATTTCTGCACATTTAACACTTGTTTTGCGCGATAAACCGATCAAGTAGCATGTAGTTCACCCTTAAACCGATGCATGAAATGAGCCTTATCATGAACCATGGAACCAACTTGATGAACCTCGTTCGATCTCCACACATAGTGAATCCATCTTTGTATTTGAACTCTAATTATAATAACTGATTATAGTTGATCATTCGGACCTTTTAATTCATAAATGTAGATCTCAGACTCATGAATGGGGATTTTTATGAAACTCACGCAATTTCATTTCGATTTATTTCATATTTTTCTTAAGCTAAAAAACCAAAAAAATCGAAATATATGTTATAGTAGAATTTTTAAAATTGTATATTTAACGATTCACTAACCCTAATCAATTATCAAGTCAAATTATTATTAATTTTACAGTAGGATATTTCAAAAGGATATATATTAATCTATATTGAATTGCCGATACATAAATGATAAAATTGAATTTGATTCAATCAAACATGGATTTTCATATTCGATTACTCAATTATTTCCACAAGAACAAATTCCATTTTCATAGGCACGAAAATTATTTCACAAAATAATCCATTATTTTCCGGTTTAATGGTTCTGTAACGAAAAATAGCATAGGGTTACGTCACCTCATCAAATATCTCCCCATTAGGCGGCTCAAGCGAAATAAAGGATTATTGAAATGAGTTCAAAGGGAAGAAAAATATTTGTTTCTAAATGAATTCCAATTTGTTGGCTATTACTCTCAGTTGCAGCATGTTGAATAAGACTTCATTGTCTTCCCGTGCGAAGTATATGGGCGTTATGTCGTGGGTAAGTTTTGGAATGGTGGTTCTAGGTGAGAAGGTTATCATCAATGCGAACAAGGTATTTGATAAGCTTGGATTTTTATAGGAATTTATTGATTTTTATATACATTTGACTATTAAAAGGGCTTTAATATATCCTATTTTATATAATTTGGTATGTTGATCATTTTGTGAAGTTTTGTAAAAAAAAGGGGTCCAAAACATGTGACAAATTAAGTAAAGAAAGGAACAAGAAGTGTTGGGGTCGAAACTGGGTCGAACTAGGTCGAAAACGCTAAGATGAACATCTCGGCGACTCGCCGAGGACCACCGTTTTTCCAGATCCTTTTCAGGACTCACCGAGACGTGTGTGACTGGGATTTGAATTGTTCTTATAAAAGGGCCTTAAACATGACTCCAAACACATTCATTCACGCCCAAAACACCCAAAACCCATCCCGGAGCAAGAGAAAGGCATCCGGAAGACTATAATCAACGACGTGAAGACTTCCACCTGTCCAGCTATTCTCTATGACATCCATTCTCCTTGTTATTCATGTTTTTATTGTTTTTGTCACAACCGCATTTTACTAAGAATAGTAAAACTTGGTTAACCGTGATTAGGAGTGGAAATTAAGAAGATGTGATGCACTTTGTATTATCACTAAATATCTGTAACATCCCAAACTTTTGTGACCCTTTTTATTATGTTATTGGAATTTTGGAATTTTTTTAAACGTTTGATTTTATGTGATTAAGTGCTTTGCGTGAAATAAATTGCCGTGGTAATTGTGGAATGATGAGCTTGAGATTTTATCGTTTTTCCAATGTGGGGAAAAGATTAATAGGATCATGCATTTATCCTTTCTCGAGTCGATTCATTGAAATATTCGGCCCTTCCCAATTATTGAAATAGTACTTCTTTTTGTGGATTTAATTAATTATTTTGGGATACTTATCCAAATTAAATCCAAACCAAATGACCCCTAAGTAGTGCTACATGAAATTCGAACTCCATTTTATTTTCCTTGGGAGTGTTCGAAAATCTCCTATAGGAGAAAAAATTATTTTCATTTGATTTAATTGGTGCTTTATTGACTCCCTTCCTTTGAATTTAATCCAATTAAATCATGTTGAAATTTATTCCTTCACCCAAAATAGATAGAGAGTTGGGATATTTCCTTGGCTATTTGAGCTTAGCAATTTTCGGCTCCTCCAAGAAATTTTGGAGGGATATTTTAATTGTTTCCTAATTTGTGGAATCCTTTTTTATTCAAATAAATTCCTATGTCTAATTAATTGGGGGTGTGAATATTTTCCTTTTATTTTCCTCCATATCACACGCCCCTATGCTTATTTTTCCTTGTGGGAATTTAAATTAATTGTTGCCTATTTTGTGGGAGCCTTTTTCCTATAAAGAAATTACCTAATTTAAATCCTATTCAATTTAATTGGGGATTTAAATAAATTCCTTGTGCAATTACCCATTAATTTTCGGCCCCCACCCCTATTATTTCCTACTTGGAGATTTAATTTATTTGTTCCCTTATATTCATTATTTTTATTTCCTAAGTTATGAATATATTCTCCAAGAAAAAAAAAATACCAAATAAATTCCTTGTTGTGTACATGGAATTTTTGAAAATTCCACTCTCCCACAAGCCTATTTTATTCTTTTAATTGTGGGACTTTTTATTCATTAGCCTATATTTTAATTCTCCACAATTTATTTATTTAATTAATTCATGGACTTAAACCTAGCAAATAAATACCAACTTATCAAACCCTAGCCCCCATTCCTTCAAAAATTTCGCCCACCCCTCTCTCTCCCTCTCCCACACGGTTCTTCATCTCTCCCACTCTCCCATCTCCAAAAATCCTCCATCCAACCCTTGTTCTTGCAATCCGTTGAAGTTATCTTCGAGAACCTCCGACGAATCGCTCCATTCTACGTTTCTACCGATTTGTTTTGTCAAAGGAAGGTATATTCGCACACTTTTCCTCCTCCTTCTCTTTTGAACCATGTTTTGAGTCCTACATGCATGTAGAGAGTGTAGGTTTGATAGATCGCAAGTTTTAACGGGAGGGAAATTGTGTGTTCGTAAGAACTTGTTTGATTTTTGCATTGTTGGTTGAAATCATGGGTGTTGGATCGAAATATTTGTGAATGATATGTGTTTGTATGCAAATATGTGAATGAGGAACGTGTGAGCATGAATGTGTGTTCTCGAGCATGAAGAATCGGTGTTTTGTTGTGGATGTTTTAAAAACCCTATTTTCGAACTTGAACCAGAATCTGTGATGCACGACCAGTGATTTATGATCTATATTCGACCCATCAAACGAACGAATTTGGCTATGAAATTTTTTACTGAGTAAACTTCAAGATGTTTTCTGTGTCTCGTGTAATTTTCAGCCTGTTTTATCGAAAAATGAATTTTTAATAAATCTTTGAAGTTGACTGCGCAAATCTGCCAGAAACGTGAGTTCTCGCCATGAATGTTTCGTTTTCTGTTTGACTGACCAAATGACCTCCGATCGATGTGATTCTTAAACTATATAAAAATTTGAAGTGTCTTCTGTGTTGTGTTAAATTCTCAGACTTTTTGGGCATCGTATGAATTTATGGTGAATTTTTCAAATGAACTGCGCAATACTGTCAGAAATTGTATGTTCCGACCAGAGAGTTCAATATGTGATATGACTGACTAAATAACGTGATTTCGATATCAAAATTTTCGTGGATAAACTTGAATGTGTCCTCTATATCGTGACCAAAATTTAGCATGTTTTGAGGTCGGGTGAATTTAAAGTGATTTTTACAAAACGGTCGCGCAATTCTGCCAGTTTTCTGCCTTGATTAAATGACACTTATTTCTTAAGTTTAAAAGTATTGTATGATGCATGTATGTCCAAGGAATGTGCTTAAATGTTGAAATCACTTATGATAAGTTGAAATGTGTTACGTGTGTTTTACACCTTTGAGATGTATGTTGGGTTTGGGGATTTGAGAAAAACGGACGAGAGAATCGATAGGACATGCATAGTAAAATAATGTTGTGTGAGGCTGACTTATGTTGTCGTTGACAAGGGTGTTGTGTATTCGTGAACTCGAGGATCGAGAGTTGCTAAGTTGGGTTGTGAATTACTAAGAGAACGAGGTGGGCTTTCTTTTCAAACCTCTTTATTTTCCGAAAAATATTATGTGGAGATACAAGGGTGGTTTAACTGTTATGTCATGCCATGGACTGTTTTTGTTATGAGATTGTGTGCCTGATGCCTAGTTCGTATGAGTTTACTCCGTTAGGCTATAGGGCTGTTTTGTGAAACGAATTCGGGTCCGAGTATGGCCGTAAACCCTATCGGGCTGTGTACACTGGTGGGATCGTGAGCCGTCCTTGCAAGTCGGCCGGTCTCGTGGGCGAATAGTGTGGCCACACTTTCGTCGCACTGTGGTTGTGATTGTTGGATTGATGTGAAAAGTGGGGAGATTATTTGACTGGCCAGTCTATGAAACATTTTTGTGTTCTCGTGATATTTTCTTTACTACGTATAAAACTCGAGATCACTGGTATGGATGACATAACTATATAAATGTTTTCGGCATGAGCCCATTGAGTACAACAAGTACTCAGCCCTGCAATTTCTTTTAAAAATTTTGCAGGTTGAGCGGGATGTTGCGGTGGATGTTGAGCTGGCTAAAGACCCTAGGATACGTTGTGTCGTCATACATAGGCGTGATCCTTGACTCTCTTGAACCTTATTTATCCGCTGCTATGTTTTAAATTGTGTCTTAAGACCTTAATCTTTATGTTTTTGTATTTGAACATGTATGGTGGTGTTAGGATTTAAACGTGTGTTTACGTCGTCTTTTGAAAATGGTATTCTTCGGGATTTGAGTTAATGTTTGCTTTACTTTAGTTATTTAATTGTTGTGTTATCTTAAGTCTAATTTTTCCGTTATCCTTTTTTTTAAAGTATTTTATCTTAGGTCTTTTCAAAAAAAAATTTACCTTAAAATCTTTTAAGTAAGGTGTTATTTTAAATTGTTGTCCATGCATGTCGGTCACGATCGCCGCGTTGTGGTACCCCTTGTTTGGGCGGTCGTGACAATATCCTTCAAATATACAGAGTATATATAGTATAACTAAAGGTTAGTATCAGATATTGAACACAGGGAAAATGATCACAGATTGACTACCTTATACTAAGCTTCTTTTACTATTTGGAGAAACAAAGATTTTTAGATTTTTTTTAAAACAAAATTTGTTAAGATAACGAAAGCAAGTAAACAGATGCAGATAAAATCATAAAGAAAAGCCAGATGAGATAAGGGAATTCACAGGGATGTGCTTTCACCGTTATAGTTTATACAAGTTGCAACTACAACACCCTAGCACAGTTCATACTTTAGTAGAACGAGTCACGCATTTATTGTCCATGCAACACAAAGTGGATTACGGACACTAGGGGTGTAAATTATAGATTAGTAACTCCTAAAAGCTCATAAGACTCTTAATGTTCTCGCTCTCAATTAACAGTGTTGTTTTAAGGGAAGCTAATTGTAACGTCAACTAAGCTCTTCTAACTCGCAAACTTCCTCTCAAGTTTATGTTGTAAGTTAATAGATCATCATAAAATGTGTCACTCAAACATGAAACAATTATCCAACACTTCACACACCTTGGATCTTGATAAACAGTGGAAGGAACTCTCAAATATTATGCTCTGCAAATTATTCAGCAAAAGGTTCCTTTGATGAAGCTTGAGAGTTTATAGCCTCAAAGTCGAATCCCACAATATGGAAATCTTCAACACAGTATGGCAAGTCTTGTAAAAATAGGGCAATTTCTGTGCGCCGCGTTTTCCCAGCGGGCCGCTGCACATTGTTCAGCGGTCGCTACAACTCATCCCGTAGCTTGTCTCTCGATCAACAGTCGCTGGCAATCATTCCGTAGCTACTGGATCTAACCCAGCGGTGGCTGGGCGTGTTCATCTTTTAAGCTCTAATTTTTCGAAGCGGACCGCTACAGGAGCAGCGGTCGATGGCGGCAGCGATCGCTGGCTGACTCGAATACTTCACCTTAAAACAGTGCAAAATCCGAGCGTATCAACTCCCCCAATATATGGAATAAAAAAAATTCAGCAGGAATTAACGCAATCAAATCAAACAAGGCTTATTAATGCACTTTCATTACTAACTCGTACCTTCAATTCATGCACTCACAAGTGGGCAAACTTCCAAAGATGAGAAGTGTATTTATCTCTCTCAAAGTGTATATGGCAATGTGTATAAGCACTCAAATCATGCATCGTGCAAAGTCTAATCCCTCATCTACTAGATGTGATTAAGCATTAAAAGTCCGAAAGATATTTATTTTTTGTTGTAATGTAGGCTCTATGATAGATGAGGAGTACTTGGCTAAAAGTGACTAAATATAAAAATCCCAAGTTGAGTAAAATAGATTTCACTTTCTTTCAAACCCAAGACACTTTTGAGAATTATTCTAACTTCAACTCACTTTCCCAAACCTTTGATTTTCTTTCTTTTTGTACTCAACCTTTCTCTCTTTTCTGTTTCTTTTCATATTATAGGCATTTTTTCTAGATCAAGGATACTTTGAATTTTTCTATTTCACAACTTGCACTTTTTCATATAAGCACACTAATTTTCTTTTCACTTTATGTAATTTCTCCCTTATCCCTCCAATTCCTTCATAAAAGGGAATACAAAACTATACTAACTCAAGGAATTGTCCCCATTAATTTGGCTTCCAAAGAATAGACTTAAAGACTTAAAATTGGCTCCAAAGGGTAAAAGGGATTTTTTAAAAGGGTAAAAAATTTTGGATATAAAAGTAGGCTATGAAAAAATGGCCTAACATCTTCCCATATCAACTTAAACACTATGTAAACTTAGGCAGACATGGAGTAAGTTCTAGAAACATATACATACATTTAGTCTATTAGTATTACATTATCATATCTTTCCCATATATTGTTTCATTTTTCATTAAGTTAGGGTTAGTAATATAAACAAGAGACATTGTTATTCTTTTCAATCAATCCAGAAATACAATTATCCTTGATTTATTTTCATGCTTTTATTTCAACTCTGCATTGTTCTTGGTTTGATCGACGGGCAAAGCTCCCACGACTACCTTTCATTCTTCCTGTAACATCCCTCACCCGATTATTTCAATAATCGAATACATGATCTCACATTTTGGTACAAATCCTAAATAAACAGAAAAATCCTCTTTTTATATGTATACACCTTATTTCCTTTTACTTAGGCAAAACAGGAAAACTGCTATATAATATCTAGAATTAGACTATAAATCTATTCCCAAAAATCTGTATATAGAGTTGTGATCAATGTCGAACAAATTTTAAAGACCGAACTAGAGATCAAATTAGGGCCATTGGATCTAGTTTTTTGATGAGATGCGCTGCTGTGTAAATTATTTCGGTCTTCATTACAAGCCAATTTTACTTAATTGTATTAGGTTTATTACTTCATTCAGTACGTAATACCTTGAAACTATAACATGTTTTTACTTGCTTCCATTAGGTTTTGAAATGATTCAACACATGCTTTATTCGAATTCTTTGACTTGGGTTTTTACTTTATTCACTTCAAAAAATACAATTAATTCCAATGGGTTTATTACTTCATTCAGAAACGTTATTACTTTAATTGGATAATATTTTTACTTCATTCCAGTAGGACTTCAAATGCTTCTACACATACTTCATTCAAATATTCTGGCGGACTGGCGAAGTTGCGGTTACTTGATTCAAGTTATATGGAAGAGATAACTGAACCGGATGGATCAGTTAACAAATGTCGTTTCCACTTGATCAAGTTGATCTCGCTTTCGCACGCCAACAATGTAATTTATAAACTCCCAATTTTGCACTACTTTAACAGTAAAGCAGCATGTTCGGGGTCGATCCCACAGAGAAGCTAGTGTATCAAGTGTGTGAGTAGTGAACAGGGGGTCGGCTGCTGCCACGCTTTGCTTTTGGGAGTTTTTAACTACTGATTTTAACTTAGGCAGAAAATTAACTAACTACTTGCTCAAGGGAACTTTAACTACTGGGTCAAGTAAATCTCAGACTGGAATGAAAATTAACTACTCAAAATAGTAAACACGATGACGAAAACGAAAGCAACGTGAAATTTAAACTAAGCTAACACTTCGGAACTACGAAAGCAAGTAAACCGAGGAGATCCTCGGCGGGAAACTTAAGAATACGCCGACATATATCAAGTATTCTGCAGCGCTCTTCAATCGCCCTTTCTAACTAAGCATTACTTTATCTAAGCTATATAGGGAACTGAACTAGATAGCTAAACTAAACTAAACCAAACTAAAGACGGAAAGTAAAGGATTCTTTTCTTTTAATGTGGTGGCACATCCTCTATTTATAGGCTCGGCACGACCTCCAGCTGGATAACGATCTTGGCAGGGAATATTCGCTCATGCTGAGAGTGAGCGACTCATTGATTGCTACGTGCTCTCCTTCTAGAATGACGACGCTTTTCGATAACAGATTCGTGACTCAGCTCCGTCTTTGCGTCTCATATATCAACACGTGTCCCCTTCTAGAACGTTGTCCTTGATAACAGAATGATGCGCACCACCAGCTCATAGCCTCATGTGTCCTTCTTCTGAAACAGTGGTCCCCTCCTTGACTGCTTGATTACTCCCCTTGATCAACTCCCCCGATATTTGGCCTTTTTCGCCTATTGTACTCACTTGATCAGTTTAGCCTTGTTGCCTTGGTTAAGCGGCATTCTTGCATATTTAACACTTGCTTTGCGCGATAAACTGATCAAGTAGCGTAATTTTACCCCTAAACCGATGCATGAAATGAGCCTTATCAAACTCCTGTCTCTTAAAACATACTTGTCCCCAAGTATAAAGAAAAAGAAAAGAAAAAGACAAGGCAAATTTCAGGCATGGTTTACTCATTTCAAGAAAGTAAAAGAAGATGAAAAAGAAAACAAGACTCGAAATAAAAACACATATTCACATAGATGCATTAGATCGAATAAATTTCCAACAATCATACCCGAGGTCGCGGTCAATCCATTTGCCAGCAGCTTATGTTTCTTCCTTTTCGCTTTTACTTGATCAAGGTGTCAGTTCGTCAAGATTGCTCAATTTAAAAACCACTGTTGGATTCACTCAGTCACTCATTTCTCACCAGAGATGTTAGGACTGTTCACTCGGTATTGCGACAAATTTAATACCTCGAATTGGATTGCACAAGATAGTTCCTTAAGGTCTTTGTTTCAGGTGTAATGGGGCTTAAGGTTAGTGGTGTATCAGGGTAGGGTCCTAGGGGTTCTAAGTTTAAAAAAATAAACTATAAAAAAGAAAAACACATGAGTCAAGCTACCAAAGATTTAAACTTTATATTTTACCACTGGATATCTTACTTGGTCAGTGGCGACTTCTAGCCTTTAATTTTGGCTTTATTCTCTAACTTTCGACTACTTGGTCAGGCTACAATTTTCTTTTCCCTACCCTCTTTTTCTCAAACTTTTCTCGACTCCTTTTTTTTTCGACTTGATTTCTCTGACGTGATCAACCTGATTGACTAACTTGCTCATCACGGCTACCCTTTTATTTTGACTTTCTGTCGGTATCCTAACTCATCTCTCTGACCCCTTTTCCTCACGTGTTTATATATAAAAAAGTATATGGAAGTTGGATTGGGTTTCAAAAGAACGGGTAAAAGTGTATTTGGGCTCAATGTGGTTAACTAAGGGGTGCCTTGCTTGACGAGACGGGTTCGTGGAGCAAAAGAAGAAAAGGCTCAATTGGTTAAGTCCTAATGCCTTTAGTCCTCACTACTTGTGCAATTTTCATCTAAATATTTAAACCAGCCTCTCGTAAAATATTTTTTTTCTTTGTAAAAATAGTAGAAAGCGTTCTACTTTGGCTTATAACTCACATATAGAGAGGCTTCACAGTAAGTTTAAAAATTGAGCATTTCCATCATACTTGCGTCGTTCAAACTGATCAAGTTTTTGCAATCAAGTTTCTACATGTAAACATACTCATTTTTCTAACTCTTCCGGAAGTAATCAACTCTTCCACTTATCTAATTTCATGCATACTGCCCTATTTATTACTAACTGAAATTTTGAATTTTTTTTTTAAAATTTTGACATGAATGATTTTTATTTTCTAGAACTAACCCTCCCCCTCCCACTGCATATGAACTCGTCCTCGAGGGACTGGATGCAGTGGAAAAGGGTTAGGTACAGGCAACGACACAAAAGAAAAAGGAAAACTTCTCACACTTAGACCAGACACTGAGCTAAGTGTGAGACAGTGCCAACAATCAAACATGCCAATAAACACAGAAGAACAATAACTAAAACACAAGGGCAGATATAAACCAACAAAAATATGCATAACTTATCACACTTAGACCTAACACAGGTCTAAGTGTGAGGTGGAGCAGGATGTCAGTTATACAAATAAAAAACAAATAAAAAGTAAGATTGTTTAAACTTGAAATGACTGAGATTGGGGGGGTATACTCAATGCCTTCTGGGAGATTGACCGGTGGATGCTGACGGTGGCCGGGAGGATGATGGGAGCCGGTACGGAGGGGAGCTTGTAGAGGGAGGTGGTGGTTGGCTGGCAGGGCTTTGATTGTGGGTGGTTCCCAGCAACCTGGCCAGCAGGACCAGTTGAGAATTTGAATTCTCCACCTGTTGCATCAATGTCTGCTCCACTCGGAGCTTCCATGTGTCATCAGCACTTGCAGCCTCCTCTTGCTCCATCCTCGGAGTGGGCGCCCGATGTGTATCCTCGTTTTCTTCTTCGGCAAGGGTTGCTGAGGTCTCCTCCGCCCTAGTTCTCCTTCTGGGTTGGCTTCTCTGTTGCTCCCGCCGACCGGCTGCATAAAATTAAAACCCCCTCCTTGCGTGTTCTCCAATACCTGAGTTATAACAAAGAAATCAAGGTCAAACATTTCAGGACTGGGGCCAAGGATGGGACGTTCGGCACACTCCATAATCCAATTTCTCCTCAAATAGGCTCCGAGGAGGTGGCAGACGTTAATATGGCGGGCAACGCGGGTAGCAATTTGACTTATGGAGTAGGCCAACCAGAAACCCCGATGGACCTTCCTCTGCTCTCTCATACTCCACATAAAGTAGAGTTCGGACATGGTAATGATTGACAACATATTGGCCTGTCCGAGGAGATTACAGGCCATCACCCAAACTCCATTAGCCACTTGGCTTTCTGTGTAGAGGCCCATCAGGATGGAGAATTCATTAAGGCTCATCAGTTGGTCCTGGCCAAAGACCCTAAAGGAGACACTTCTGTCGTTTAGGTCCGAGCTTCCGCTTAATCAGAGGGATGTGAAAAACTCCTTGGCCAGGTCCTCTGGCACGGGGGTCTCATAGACCTCTAGCAACCATTTAAATCCGATGCCGGCAATGTAGGCGGCAAAACTCTCTTTCATCTCAATCTTCCCCAAGGACGGCTGGTGTAGCATCTTCCCCGCGTTTAACCTCTTTTGAGAGGTCACCCTTTGGTGAACCTCCTCCTGCCATTTGGGATCATCAAATTTCAACATCTGTTGGAGAATAGCTGGGGTTAAGGCTGTTAGGGTTTGTATACTAGAAATCACCTTTCGAGTGATCGAATACTGTAAAACTCTAATAATTATCTCCCAATGAATGCAATAGATTATTTTTGTCATAATGTTGTTATGTTTTACATTTAATGATGTTTATTGCATATTTAAATGTATAAGCGAACATAACATAAGTCTAAGTCTTTGTTCTAGTAGACCGGTTGTGGGCTGCGCTCAATTTAAGGTACGCGGTCAGTTCTGAACAAAGAAAAATAAGAATTTCACAACCCAGATAGACCTAGACTACCTATCATGAAAGGTTGCAATGTCAGTCCGATTATTTCTAAGCCTTATTGAAATATGATGACATTGGTGTGGTATAGCACTGAATGGATCTAACAGCAAGACGAGTCTTTATGCTATCTACTGAAAGACGAGGTCTTGATAATTAATTTCTTAATCAATGTACATTAGCATTGAGCATACGATATTGAGTATCTACTACTTTGACTTACCAAAGGTGCGGGTTTTTCGTCACCCAACGATCCAGGTATATTGGGTAGTGGTGATCATTGTCTAGCGGTGCTAGGATTGCTATTATGTTGAATCGTGCACGAGGAGAGTCTCGTTTGATAACATCCACAAGAGGATCTTGAAACGAGGTTTTATTATTCAGAACCTAGCTAGTTGGAGTTTAATTACTCTATGAATAATAAATAAGAGTTTCTTGCTAAGTCCACTCTTGGAGAATAAAATATTTTAATTAATTAAGTCCATAGCAGACATTAATTAATTAATGGATATTTCTATCTTAAGCACAGGAAATGAATTAAACAAATAAAAGGAAACCCGGAATACTTGTAATTTCGGATTTGGAAAGGCAGTGCAATATTACTTCTGTAGTGGCTGCTTGTAATATTCCAATATAAGCTTATATTAAATTGTGGGTTCAATTTAATTAGTAAAAAGCTGATTGGGTGAGGCCATGTCCAAATTCTTCCTTGGATCCCTAACTGGGCCCAATATGTGACTTAATATAAATAGGAGAATAAATGAGACAGAGAAAATTAATTATTATTTGCTAGAATTTTCGTCCCCCTCTAGAAAGAGAGAGAATTCGAAAATTGCTCCCTCTGTGAGCTGAGTTCTGTCTTCGTTATTCGAGTCCTAGTATTCTGGTGAGATTTGCCCACACAAATATCAGTATACAGTACGGGACACCAGTCAGAAGATTAGAGGTCGAGTACTGAAGATCTTCACGTGGAGACAGAGCAAGCCATCATCGATTCTTGATTGAATCAACGAGGTAAATTGGCTAATTCTGTAGTGAGCATGTTTTAGGGATTTTATATGCTAAAGCATGTTTTAATTCAAGTTATGAGCATGATATATGTGATAATTACGCGAATAGAATTTGTCTAAATAATCTGCTAAATTGATCAATTTTATGTGATCAGATATCGTGCACGCTTCCGCTGCCAACCCCTTCAATTGCTATCAAAACCAGTCTTTGGCTGTGATTATTTGGATTTAAATTTTGCGAAATTCATGTATGCATGTATTATTTGATTGCGAAGCATGTTCTTGGTGTTTTGTTTAATTCATTATACATGATGAATTCAAGAACTATCGAATCAAAGAACTTGAATTACTCGATCGTACGAGACGTGCGATCCGTCAGCACTCGCGCCGAGACGGATTACACCACGCGCGATCGTGAAATAGGGTTGTCGATTGAGTGGGAGCCGAGGGATCGCGATCACGGGGCGACGCACAGTCGAGCGTGGCTCGAGCGCGACGCCGGCCGAGACCGTAAACCCCAGGCGGGCCCCGCATCAAGGCAGATGTGAAGGCTGGCACAGAGTGGTGGTTCGTCCGAGAACCACCGAGACACCAGCCGCCGAGAGCTGTAACCCTAGGCGGAAGGAAGGGTGGTCGGAGCTGGCCGAGAGCGGGCGCACCACTGTCGCTGGTCGAGAGCTCGCACCACCCCGACGGCTCGGATGGCCGAGACGGGCGCGCCGCCGCCGCGTTTACGCCTGGCCGAGAAGCGTCGACACCCGACGGATCAATGCGCCGAGACGGGCGGGGCGCACCTGGCCGAGAGGAGCGGCACCAACGTGCACGCTCCTGGTCGAGAGGATGCGACACCTGACGAGCCGCTGGCCGAGACGCTGGTGCGCCACCTGCGCGCTGGTGGCCGAGACGCTTCGTGCTTCGTGGTCCGACGAAGAACTCGACGGATTTTTGTCGTTCATCGTTCATGTGAACGTCGTACGATGAGATAACGATGAAAGATTATTTTAATGATTATTTAATTTTTAATTAAAAGATATCATTAAAATATTATTATTTTATGAAAATAAAATCTTTTTGGAAGATGTACCTAGATTTTAGGAATATTTTAATTATTATTTATATCTATGGAAATAAATAATTTAATTTTATTCCTAGATGATATGGATGAGAATAATTTAATAGTTTCCTAATATTTATTGCATAGTTTCCTAACATGGAAATAATTTGTATTTAATTTTTCATGTCTTATTAAGAATTAAATAATTTAATTATTTTAGATATATCTTATAGTAGACATGAATAAGAATTAAATACTGGAACATTATTTTCTTAATGGATGACGCCAATTAAATATAAATGATTCAATTATCCAGCATATTAAATACCAACAGAATTTAATTAAGCCTTAATTGGCCTCAAGGCTAAGGATAATTGAATAAAAACCATAACCCAAAATATCTAAGCTATAATTACGAACTCAACGTTTGCATATGGTCTCCACCAATTGGTCTGTAATTTACGAAGCTGTTACCAATGTTATCGCCACCTGCATTGTGGGGACAATAATCCTAGGAAATAGCGAGTTCATAAGGCGGACTTCTCAAATATAAATAATAAGAACTAGAATGTGGTTTCCAATATTATCGCCACCTGCACTGTGGGGACAATAATCCTAAGAAACTACAAGATTCAGAAGTTCACACAGAATTTATGGGATAGCTTGATCTTGTTAGCAGTGCATGAGCATTGTTATGGGAGTGTGTTGTAGAAATGAGATTCTGTAATGCTAAATTCGGTGGTCTTGCTTAGGCAACATTAGGCGGCCATGCCACTCTGTGGTCTCTGGACTATTCGTCGGTGTTGTGACCAGTAAAAATTGTAAGATTTTAATGCGTATTAACTTCCTCTGGAGGATACAAAATTTTAATTTTACTGTTGTAAGATTTTGAAAAGTTTTATGGTTAATCTAATCAAACTTCTTACATAAGTTTATGACAAATGGTAAATATTCTGGTCTGCAGTGCAAATCAAATCGTCAATATGTCGCTCAATTCTCTTTCTACAATACTTAAAGAAAACAAACTCGAGGGCAAAAAATTACATAGAATGGAAACAAAATTTGGATATCGTTCTCACAGCAGATGAGTACATCTTTGTACTCACAACTCCGCGACCTCCAGTGCCACCAGCTAACGCTGCGGCAGGAGTCAGAGATGCACAAAGACGGTGGCATAAGGCGAATGAGATGGCTAAGTGCTATATGTTGGCATCTATGTCATCAGTACTGAAGTATCAGCATTCAGCCATGGAAACTGCCACCGAGATCATGCAGAATCTCAAGAATCTTTTTGGTACTATGAAGACTATGAAGGAAGGCTCGTCTGTGAGGGACCATGTCCTCGAGATGATGGGCCACTTCAACCAAATTGAGGTCTTGGGAGGGACGATCGATCCCGAGTCCCAGGTGACTATTATCCTTCAAAGTCTTCCCCCTAGCTTCCAGCAGTTCAAGCTCAACTTCGAGATGAACAAAAGGAACTACACCTTGGCAAAGCTGTTGACTGAACTTCAGTCGGCAGAGGACCTTATGGTCCAAGCTAAGGCGGCCATGATGACTTCGGCGCCTCGTTCCTCTGGCTTCAAGCCTAGCGCGGGAAAAAAGGCAGGCACCGAACTCAGGACCGGCTAAGATAGCTAAGGAAAAGAAGAAAAAGAGGGCAAACAAGAAGCCCAAGGGGAAGTGTCACGTGGTCTAGAGGTGCTAGGATTGCTATTATGTTGAAACGTGCGCGGGGAGAGTCTCGTTTGATAACATCCACAAGAGGAGCTCGAAACAAGGTTTTATTATTCGGAACCTTGCTAGTTGGAGTTTAATTACTCTATGAATAATAAATAAGAGTTTCTTGCTAAGTCCACTCTTGGAGAATAAAATATGTTAATTAACTAAGTCCATAGCAGACAATAATTAATTAATGGATGTTTCTATCTTAAGCATGGGAAATAAATTGAACGCGAATAAAGGAAACCCGGAATACTTGTAATTTCGGATTAGGAAAGGCAGTGCAATATTACTTCTGTAGTGGCTGCTTGTAATATTCCAATATAAGCTTATATTAAATTGTGGGTTCAATTTAATTAGTAAAAAGCTAATTGGGTGAGGCATGATCCAAATTCTTCCTTAGATCCCTGACTGGGCCCAATATGTGACTTATATAAATATTAGAATAAAGGAGACATAAAAGACACCTTTTTCCACTCACAAATTTTCGTCCACTCCATTGAGAGAGAGAAATCGAAAATTACCTTCCTCCGTGAGCTGAGTTCTGTCTTCGTTATTCAAGTCCTAATACGTTGGTGAGATTTTCCCACACAAATATCGGCGTATAGTCCGGGACACTAGTCAGAAGATCTGAGGTCTTGTATTGAAGATCTTCACGTGGAGACGGAGCGAGCCATCATCGATTCTTGATTGAATCAACGAGGTAAATTGGCTAATTCCGTAGTAAGCATGTTTTAATTCAAGTTATGAGCATGATAAATGTGAAAATTGCGCGAATAGAATTTGTTTAAATAATCTGCTAAATAGATCAAATTCATGTGATCGGATATTGAACGCACGCTTCAGCTACCTACCCCTTCAATTGGTATCAGAGCCAGTCTTTGGCTCTGATTATTTGGATTTAAATGTCGTGAAATTCATGATGAACTCAAGAACTATCGAATCAAAGAACTTGAATTGCTCGAACGCACCACGTGCGATCGAGGTAGGAATGTCGAGACAGTGGGAGCCGGGAGCCGTGATCACGGGACGACGCGCAGACGAGTAGAGGCTCGTGCGCGCCGCCGGCCGAGACGACACGCACCAGACGGAACCCGGGTCGAGGTCGACGTGGCAGTGACTGGCGCGGAGTGGTGGTTCGTCCGAGAACCACTAAGACACTGCGAGACACCAGGCCAACCCTAGGGGGAAGGCTTCCCGAGACTAAGCTCCAGTCGTGGCCGAGACGTGTGCGCCATAAGGCGCGAAGTGTGCCGAGACGAGAGGAGAATCCAGGCTCGGGAGGGACGAAACGGGCGATAGCAACTGGCCGAGAGCAGCGCCGCAGTCGTGCGCGCTGCTGGCCGAGAGTCGCGGGACCCGACGAGCCACGACACCGAGACGGACTTAGCTGCTGGCCGAGAGCTGAGGCACCTGTGGGCGTCTCGCTGGCTGAGAGCTGTCGAGAAACCGACGGTGGTCTAGCCAGGCGGCCGAGAGCATGCGCGCACTCGTGCGCTGCTGGCCGAGATGCTTCATGCGTCGTGATCCGACGACGAACTCGTCGGATTTTCGTCGTTCATCGTTCGTGCGAACCTCGTGCGATGAGATAACGATGAAGGATTATTTTGATGATTTTTTGATTATTTTATTAAAAGATATTATTAAAATATTATTATTTAATGGAAATAAAATCTTTTTGGAAGATTTGTCTAGATTTTAGGAATATTTTTATTATTATCTATATCTATGGAAATAAATAATATTATTTTATTCCTAGATGATATAGATGAGAATAATTTAATAGTTTCCTAATATTTATCTAGATTTAAGGAATATTTTTATTATTATCTATATCTATGGAAATAAATAATAATTATTTTATTCCTAGATGATATGGATGAGAATAATTTAATAGTTTCCTAAAATTTATATATCTAAGATCATAATAAGGATAGATATGTATGAATACATTAAATAATAAAATATATCTTCCTAATCTTCAACAAGGAAATAATTTGAATTTATTTTTCATGTCTTAGATATACCTTATAGTAGACATGAATAAGAATAAAATTCTAGATCAACAATTTCCTACAAGAAGATAACAACATTAATCTAAAGATTTAATTATCCAGTAGATTAAATACCGACATAATTTAATTAAGCCTTAAACTGCCTCAAGGCTAAGGATAATTAAAGTAAAACCATAACCCAAAATATCTAAGCTATAATTGCGAACTCAACGTTTGTATATGGTCTACATCAATTGGTCTGCAATTTATGAAGCATTTTTCTAATATTATCGCCACCTGCTCTGTGGGGACAATAATCCTAAGAAACTGCGAGATTCAGAAGTTCACACAGGATTTATTAGATAGCTTGATCTTGTTAGCAGCACATGAGCATTGTTATGGGAGTGTGTTGTAGAAATGAGACTCTGTAATGCTAAAGAGATGGTCTTTCTTAGGCAACATTAGGCGGCCATGCCACTCTGTGGTCTCTGGACTATTCGTTGGTATTGTGACCAGTAAAATTGTAAGATTTTAATGCGTATTGACTTCCTCAGGAGGGTACAAAATTTTAATTTTACAGTTGTAAGATTTTGAAAAGTTTTATGGTTAATCTAATCAAACTTCTTACATAAGTTTATGACAATAGTAAAATACTCTGTTTTGCAGTGAAAATCAAATCATCAATATGTCGTTTAATCCTCTTTCCGCAATTCTCAAAGAAAATAAACTCGAGGGCCAAAATTACATAGAATGGAAACAAAATTTGGACATCGTTCTCACAGCAGGTGAGTACATCTTTGTGCTCACCACCCAGCGACCTCCAGTGCCTCCGGCTAACGCAGCGGCAGGAGTCAGAGATGCACACAGACGGTGGCATAAGGCGAATGAGATGGCTAAGTGCTACATGTTGGCTTCTATGTCTTCGGTACTCAAGCATCAGCATTCAGCCATGGAAACAGCCGCCGAGTTTATGCAGAATCTCAAAAATCTTTTTGGTACTCAGAATCGAACGGCTAAATCTCAAGCCTTTCGGAGTATCATGTCGAAGACAATGAAGGAAGGCTCATCTGTGAGGGATCACGTCCTCGAGATGATGGGCCACCTCAACCAAATTGAGGTCTTGGGAGGGACCATCGATCCCGAGTCCCAGGTGACTATCATCCTTCAAAGTCTTCCCCCTAGCTTCCAACAGTTCAACCTCAACTTCGAGATGAACAAAAGGAATTACACCTTGGCAGAGCTGTTGACTGAACTTCAGTCGGCAGAGGACCTTATGGTCCAGGCTAAGGCGGCCATGATGATTTCGGCGCCTCATTCCTCTGGCTTAAAGCCTAGCAAAGGAAAAAGGCAGGCACCGAACTCAGGACTGGCCAAGATAGCTAAGGGAAAGAAGAAGAAGAGGGCTAACAAGAAGGCCACGGGGAAGTGTTTCAAGTGTGGAGAGAAGGGGCATTGGAAGCCAGACTGTCCTAAACGGGGCAAGGCTATAGGTATGCACCAAGCTCTAGTAGTCGAGTCTTGTTTGACTTCGACATCAATCTGCACTTGGGTTATTGACACAAGAGCCACTGATCATATTTGTTTTGATCCTGACTTAATGCAGGTGACAAGACGGCTACATGATCGCGAGATCGAAGTCCAGCTGGGCGACGCTACCAAAGTGGCAGCCGTTGCAGCGGGAGATATTTATTTGCGTTTTAGTAGTGATAGATTTTTTATTTTGAAGAATGTTTTGTTGATACCTTCTTTTAGAAGAAATTTAATTCAGTTTCTAAATTGGTTTATGATGGATATTCGATTTCTTTTAATGACAACTGCGTTATTAAGAAAGATGGTTCTTATATCTGTGGTGGTATCATGGAAAACAATCTGTACACAATCACTTCTACAAGTTTAATAATCGCAAATCAGAACTCAATACAAAATCAAAAATTTCAAAGAAACGAAAGGAACCTTCAAGTTCAATGAGCAAAACGTACTTGTGGCACCTTAGACTTGGTCATGCCAATGAAAGGAGGATCCATTCTCTTGTTCAACAAGATCTTGTCAAAGGTCTAGAGGAGGAACCTTTTCATAAGTGTGAGTCATGCTTAGAAGGCAAGATGACCAAGAGGCCTTTTAAGGCTAAGGGCAATAGGGCCAAGGAAGTACTTGAGCTCGTTCATTCCGATGTATGTGGACTAATGTCTACTGAGGCAAGAGGTGGTTTTCGATACTTCATTACATTTATTGATGACGTCTCGAAAATTGGATATGTCTATTTGATGCGTCACAAGTCAGAGTTTTTTGACAAGTTTAAAGACTTTAAGACTCTTGTGGAGAAGTATCATGGAAAGAATATCAAATGCATACGATATGATCGTGGATGCAAATACCTCAGTGCCGAATTTTTGGACTACTTATCGGAGTCGGGAATTGAATCCCAACTGACTGCGCCGGGCACGCCCCAGCAGAACGGCGTGGCGAAAAGAAGGAATAGGACCTTGTTAAACATGGTCTGTTCGATGATGAGTTTTGCACGATTACCTATTTCATTTTGGGGACATGCCTTGCTTTATGCAAGTCACATTTTAGACAATTTACCATCAAAATCCGTACCTAAAACTCCAGATGAATTGTGGATTGGGCGTAAGCCCAATCTAGCACATCTTAAGGTGCTGCCTGGCTCATGTATTGGAAAAGGATCCAACTAAGCTAGGATCAAGGACGGAGGTATGTTTGTTTATAGGGTACCCTAGAGGGACGAAAGGCTATGAATTCTTTAGCCTCCGAGACAAGAAAGTCATTGTGAGTACTCACGCGACATTCTTAGAGGAAGACTATGTAATGAATCATAAACCCAGCAGTGAAGTGGCTCTTGATGAGCTAACTTCTGTCACAAGTTCCATTAACCAAGAACAAGTACCAAGTGTACAAACAATTCCCGAAACTTCAACTTCTACTCAAAATATTGTAGTGTCGCGCCGCAGTGGGAGGGTCTCGCAAGAGTCGGACAGATACATTGGTTTGGGAGAATCTATGGATCACTCCTAGGACAGCAATGTATTAGATCCTTGGAACTTTGCGGAGGCTCAGGTAGATGTAGATCATTGCGAATGGGTGAAAGCAATGGATTCGGAACTATAATCTATGATAGACAAAGACGTCTACGATTTGTCCGTCCTACCCGAAGGCAGTACTGCATTGGGAGCAAGTGGATATATAAACGTAAACGTGGACCCGATGGACGAGTTAAAGTCTTCAAAGCAAGACTAGTGGCCAAGGGGTATACCCAAAAGGAAGGCATCGATTATGATGAGACCTTCTCCCCAGTGGACATGCTCAAATCGATCCGGATACTGTTGTCTATTGCAGCTTATATGGATTGGGATGTATGGCAGATGGATGTTAAGACTGCGTTTCTAAATGGCAGTCTTGAGGAGACCATCTACATGGAACAACCCGAAGGATATGCCATAAAGGGCAAAGACCACATGGTTTGGAAGCTTAAGAAGGCCATTTATGGCCTCAAGCAAGCATCTAGATCGTGGAACCAATGTTTCGATCAAACTGTTTGCAAGTTTGGATTCGAAAAGTGCCCAAGTGAAAGCTGCGTGTATAAGAAAGTTGATAAGGGGAATGTAGTGTTCTTAGTTTTATATGTAGATGACATTCTTCTAATTGGAAACAATAAAAAGATGTTGTCATCAGTTCGAACATGGTTATCAAACCAGTTCGAGATGAAGGATATGGGAGACGCGGGACACATCCTCAGGATCAAGGTTCTTCGGAATCGAGAGAAGAAGATGTTGTGCTTAGCTCAAGAATCTTACATCCAAACAGTACTTAGTCATTTTAGCATGCAGGATGCCAAGAAAGGTTTCTTACCTTTTAGACATGGCATCCATTTATCTCAAGAGATGTGCCCTAAAACGCCGTCTGAGATACATGAAATGAGAAGGATTCCATATGCTTCGGCAGTTGGAAGTCTCATGTATGCTATGCTTTGTACTAGACCTGATATTTGCTTTGCTGTTGGAATGGTGGCAAGATATCAGTCGAATCCGGGCCGATGATATTGGACTGCCGTAAAGAACATACTCAAGTACCTTAAACGGACTAAGGACTATGCTCTAGTTTACAATGAAGCCGAGAGCTGTCCTTTGGGATATACTGACTCAGACTTTCAAGCTGATCAGGACTCGAGAAAATCTAATTCAGGATATGTGTTCACCTTAGGAGGTGGAGCCGTAATTTGGAAGAGTGTGAAGCAAAAATGCATCGTGGACTCGAATCTGCCCAAGAGCATCACCATTTATGTGGCCGCTTCGGAGGCTGCAAAAGAGGTTGTATGGTTCAAGAACTTCCTTATGGATTTAGGTGTGGTTTCGAATCTGCCCAAGAGCATCACCATTTATTGTGACAATTCTGGTGCTGTGACAAACTCGAAAGAACTAAGAGCTCACAAAGCGAGCAAACACATAGAGCGAAAGTATCATATCATTAGAGATATAGTGCAGAGAGGAGACATAAAAGTGGTCAAGATTGCGGTAGAGAACAACCTGGCAGATCCTTTTACAAAGGCTTTGGCGGTGAAACCGTTCGACTGCCACGTTGAAGGGATGGGAGTTCGACTCATTCAAGACCTCAACTCGCTTTCAGTATAAGTGGGAGAAATTTAGACGTGTGAACTACCATTTTGTACACTCGAAAGCTGTTTTGAGTATAAGTGGGAGATTGTTAGGGTTTTGTATACTAGAAATCACCTTTCGAGTGATTGCATACTGTAAAACTCTAATGGTTATTTTCCAATAAATGCAACAGATTATTTTTGTCATAATGTTGTTATGTTTTACATTTAATGGTTGTTTATTACATATTTAAATGTATAAGCAAACGTAACAAAGTCTAAGTCTTTGTTTTAGTAGACCGGTTGTGGGCGTCGTCCAATTTAAGGTAACACGGTCAGTTCTAAACAAAGAATAATAAGAATTTCACAACCTAGATAGGCCTAGACTACGTATCGCGAAAGGTTGCAATGTCAGTCCGATTATTTTTAAGCCTTATTGAAATAAGATGACGTTGGTGTGGTATAGAACTGAATGTATCTAACAACAAGACGAGTCTTTATGCTATCTACTGAAAGACGAGGTCTAGATAATTAATTTCTTAATCAATATACGTTAGCATTGGGCATACAATATTGAGTATCCACTACTTTGACTTACCAAATGTGCGGGTTTTTCGTAACCCAACGATCCAGGTATATTGGGTAGTGGTGATCATTATCTAGAGGTGCTAGGATTGCTATTATGTTGAAACGTGCGCGAGGAGAGTCTCGTTTGATAACATCCACAAGAGGAGCTCGAAACAAGGTTTTATTATTCGGAACCTAGCTAGTTGGAGTTTAATTACTCTATGAATAATAAATAAGAGTTTCTTGCTAAGTCCACTCTTGGAGAATAAAATATGTTAATTAATTAAGTCCATAGCAGACAATAATTAATTAATGGATGTTTCTATCTTAAGCACGGAAAATAAATTGAACGCGAATAAAGGAAATCCAGAATACTTTTAATTTCGAATTTGGAAAGGCAGTGCAATATTACTTCTGTAGTGGCTGCTTGTAATATTCCAATATAAGCTTATATTAAATTGTGGGTTCAATTTAATTGGTAAAAAGCTAATTGGGTGAGGCCTGATTCAAATTCTTCCTTAGATCCCTGACTGGGCCCAATATGTGACTTATATAAATAGGAGAATAAAGGAGACAGAAAAGACACCTTTTTCCACTCACAAATTTTCGTCCACTCACAAATTTTCCTCCGTGAGCTGAGTTCTGTCTTCGTTATTCAAGTCCTAATACGTTGGTGAGATTTGCCCACACAAATATCGGCGTATAGTCCGGGACACCAGTCAGAAGATCTGAGGTCTTGTATTGAAGATCTTCACTTGGAGACGGAGCGAGCCATCATCGATTCTTGATTGAATCAACGAGGTAAATTGGCTAATTCCGTAGTAAGCATGTTTTAGGGATTTTATATGCTAAAGCATGTTTTAATTCAAGTTATGAGAATGATACATGTGAAAATTGCGCGAATATAATTTGTCTAAATAATCTGCTAAATAGATCAAATTCATGTGATCGGATATTGAACGCACGCTTCCGCTGCCAACCCCTTCACTGGCAACTTTCTCCTTTTCAACAGGAGGTTCTTTGGAAACCTTCTTCTTACCTTTGGCCTTTTCCAAAACTTCTTCCCTCTTTTTTAAAACTTCATCATCTCCGGTTTCACCATGTATATCCTCCATGACATTGGATATTATGGCACATGCTCTTTCGTCCTTTCATTCAAAAATATAAATTGTTATTGACATAAGGGATATTATTTTACCCAATGGAACTCATATTATCAGCCAAAAGTATCATTTTATCAGCCAAAAATCTAAAGCTATCATTATGAAACAAAAATTTCATTTTATCACTGAACTTATCATTTTATCCACAGAAACTATCATTTTATTCCACGAAACTATCATTTTATCATTTTATGAAAAATTATCATTTTATCATTTGAATCTATCATTTTATGATGCATAAGTATCATTTTATCACTGAACTCTATCATTTTACCCACTGAAACTATCATTTTATTCAACTAAACTATCATTTTATCATTTTATGCAAAAATATCATTTTATCGTTTGAAACTATCATTTTATGATCCAAAAGTATCATTTTTCAAATAAAACAGAGCAACCAAAAAACATCATCAAACCTATATCATCTTAACCATATAAACAATCATTTTATGTACTTAAACTATCTTTTTAAAAGTTACCTCAAATTCATCATTGAGAGACAATTCAACTTCTTTCTCTGGAACTTTTTCCTTCTCTTCTCGAGCTGCTTTATTAGCCATTTCCTTCTCTGGAAGTTTTTCCTTCTCCATATCCTTTTTCCGATTAAAATTTTCATTCTCATCAGGAGTTTGGTCATATTCGGGTATGAGAGTGAAGGTAGGGAACTCATTCCTATTTTTCAGAATAAATGCCCTCTCAGCAGCTTTAGTCAGCTCAATCATGATATCGATCCATTCAGGATCATCAATTTCGTCATTGCTCATAGCATGTGACATTAATTTCTGACTTTCTGTAACATCTGCACACCTTCCTCTCTCACTCCCATTGCGTTTCTTCTTGTATCGTATATTATCTTAAAGCTATCAAGCTTCCTCAGTTCACCCGGCGCTCCTTCTGTAATAGCCGAGACCTAGATTCTCGAGGATTTTTAAGAAATAAAAACCAGCTTTTATTTAACGAATGAAATAGTATTTTCATTTCTTGAGAAAGGGTACAAATTACAGTTTTCAGAATCTCAAACTAAAGTTACAATCTTTGACGACGAAAATAAAAGTCGAGCTACACTTTTACATTTAGAAATCCCTAAGGGCTACTTCGGCCTTCGTCAAGGGCCGTCTCGGCCCCAGATATTCAAGCGAGCCGGGAGGGCGAGACCACGAGGGGAGACAGCCTCGTTGGCCAGCCGCAACTCCTGCCAAAGCGCAAAATAACGAGAATTAGATGCATGAAATAGAGACAACTAAAAGAAGTATAAAAAGGGAAGGGTAATACTACCTTTCCAGAGATGAGGAAGTGCTTGGGCTAAAGGGAGCAAGCCCAGCCGGCACCCTTCCCCAGCAGCTGCAGGGGCCCAGAAAGGCTGTGTTAGACCAGCTTGTACCCTCCCTCTTTTCCACCAGCCATTGTCAAGAATATCCATAGCAAATCTCAGCCTTTTAGTACACCTGCAAAAAGGAGATAAAACTCATGAACGAGCTAAGGTACAATGCAGCACAAAAACACCAAAATCAGTTATAATAATCAGAGTATAGCCAGGAGCTATAAGCTCATCCAGCCCACGAGTACACTCTGCGAAATGGCTGCAGAGGTAACAGCCAAATCAGCTAAGCATGGACTGCTCCCTAGCCAGAGATAACAGCCTTTCTCAGGCTTTCGGTTAGGCCACAAATAATAAATAAGGCCACAGCCTCTGCCTTCCTCATCACAAAATCAATCACAAAATAGTGAAGTAAGGCAGAGAGGACCGAAGCAGCAAGGGGAGTGAGGGAGACGAGGAACCGAGCTTGAGATAGCAGCCAAAATCAACACACAGCAGGTAATCTCCCAACAACTCAGTTGCATCATATAGCGCACAAATAGCTAAAGCATGAGAACTTAGGGGCAGAAACTCAAGAACATAGGAGTATGTCCTAGAGCCCCATATCATAACAAAAATCAGTAACATAGAAACAATGTCACGACCGCCCATACAAGGGGTACCACAAACGCGGCGATCGTGACCGACATGCATGGATTTCAATTAAAAAAACACTTAATTAATTTTGAAGAAAGGAAAACAACTTAGTTTAAAGATTTTAACGTTATTATTTTTTTGAAAGGACATAAGATAAAAGAATACTTTTAAAAAAAAGGACAACGGAAAAGTTAGACTTAAGAAATACATCAATTAAAAGTTTAAGTAAAACCCGCATTAAACTTAAATCTCAGAGAAAACCATTTTCAAAAGACAACGTAGATGCACGTTTAAAACCTAACACCACCATACATGTTCCAACACTAAAACGAAAAGCTTAAGATCTTAAGACATAAATTAAAACATAGCAGCGGATAAATAAGGTTCAAGGAGAGTCAAGGATCACGCCTATGTATGACGACACAACGTATCCTAAGTTCTCTAGCCAGCTCAACATCCACCGCAACATCCCGCTCAACCTGCAAAATTTTAAAAAGAAATTGCAGGGCTGAGTACTTGTTGTACTCAATGGGCTCATGCCGAAAATATTTATCAAGTTATGTCATCCATACCAGTGATCTCGAGTTTTATACGCAGTAAAGAAAAATATCACGAGAACACAAAAAGTTTCATAGACTGGCCAGTCAAATAATCTCCCCACTTTTCACATCAATCCAACAATCACAATCACAGTGCGACGAAAGTGTGGCCACACTATTCGCCCACGAGACCGGCCGACTTGCAAGGACGGCTCACGATCCCACCAGTGTACACAGCCCGATAGGGTTTACGGCCCTACTCGGACCCGAATTCGTTTCACATATACAGCCATATAGCCTAACGGAGTAAACTCATACGAACTAGGCATCAGGCACACAATCTCATAACAAAACAGTCCATGGCATGACATAACAGTTAAACCACCCTTATATCTCCACATAATATTTTCAGAAAAGTAAAGAGGTTTGAAAGAAAGCCCACCTCGTTCTCTTAGCAAAATCACAACCCAACTTAGCAACTCTCGATCCTCGAGTTCACGAAAACACAACACCCTTGTCAACGACAACACAAGTCAGCCTCACACAAAAACATACTACTATGCATGTCCTATCGCTTCACTCTCATTGTTCTCATCAATCCCAAAGCCCAACATACATCACAAGGGTATAAAACACACGTAACACATTTCAACTTATCGCAAGTGATTTCAACATTTAAACACGTTCCTTGCACATACATGCATCATATAGCACTTTTAAACTTGAAACTAAGTGTCATTTAATCAAGGCAGAAAACTGGCAGAATTGCGCGACCGTTTTGTAAAAATCACTTTAAATTCACCCGACCTCAAAACATGCTAATTTTTTGGTCACGATACAGAGGACACATTCAAGTTCATCCATGAAAATTTTCATATCGAAATCACGTCATTTAGTCAGTCATATCACATATTGAACTCTCTGGTCGGAACATACGATTTCCGACAGTATTGCGCAGTTCATTTGAAAAATTCACCATAATTTCATACGATGCCCAAAAAGGCTGAAAATTTTACACAATACAGAAGACACATCAAATATTCATATCGTTCAAGAATCACATCAATCGGAGTTCATTTGGTCAGTCAAACAGAAAACGAAACATTCATGACGAGAACTCGCGTTTCTGGCAGATTTGCGCAGTCGACTTCAAACATTTATTAAAAATTCATTTTTCGATAAAACAGGTTGAAATTCACACGAGACACCGAAAACATCTTGAAGTTTACTCAGTAAAAATTTCGTAGCAAAATTCGTTCGTTTGATGCGTCGACTACAGATCATAAGTCACTGGTCGAGCATCACAGAATTCTGGTTCAAATCCGAAAATAGGGTTTTTAAATTTCCACAACGAAAACACCGATTCTTCATGCTCGAAAACACATCATCATGCTTACACATTCCTCAAACACATATTTGCATACCAACTCATATTTTTCACAATTATTTCGATCCAATCACATGTGAATTCAACCAACAACGCAAAACCAAACAAGTTCATACGAACATACAATTCCCTCCCGTTAAAACTTTCGATCTATCGAACCTACGCTCTCTACATGCATGTAGGACTCAAAACATGGTTCAAAAACGGAAGAGGAGTAGAAGTGAGCAATTATACCTTCCTTTGACAAAAACCAATCGGTAGAAGCGAAGAACAAGGCGATTCGTCGGAGATTCTTGAAGGAAACTCCAATGGATGCAAGAATAAGCTTGAATGGAGGTTTTTGGAGATGGGAGAGTGGGGAAGAAGGCAAAACCGTGTGGGAGTGAGGGTGAGGAGAGAGTGGCGTGAAAAAGAAATAGTGGCTAGGGTTAAGGCTTTTAATATTTATAGTCTAGGTTAAAATCCCACACCTAATGAATTAATTAAATTGTGGGAGGAATAAATTAAATAAAAAAAATCTCCCAATTAGAGCACAAAGTAGGCGTGCATAATGAGGGGGGGTTTAATTCAATATTTGCTTATTTAATAACAATGAGATATAGCAATATTTACTTGGAGAGAATATTCATAAATTAGGAAATAAAGGTGAATATTCCATAAACAAGGGAACAAAAATAAATTAAATCTCCAAGTAGGAATTAATGTGGTGGGGGCCGAGAATTTCAAGAGGAAATTTGTACAAGGAAATTATTTAAATCCCCAATTAAATAGAATAGGATTTAAATTTGGTAATTCCTTTATGGAAAAAGGCTCCCATAAAAAGGCAATAATTAATTAAATTCCCACAAGGAAAATAAATGCCTAGGGGCGTGTGATATGGAGGAACAATAGAAGAAAAATATTCACATCCTCAATTAATTAGGCATAGGAATTTATTTGAATAAAAAGGGATCCCACAAATTAGGAAACAAATAAATTACTCTCCAACTTTATTGGAGGGGGCCGAAATTGATAGGCTAAATAGCCAAGGAAAAATACCCCAACTCTCTATTTATTTTGGGTGAAGAAATAAATTATCACATGATTTAATTGGATTAAATTCAAAGGAAGGGAGTCAATAAAGCACCAATTAATCAAGGGATTAATTCATTCTCCTATAGGAGATTTTCGAAAACTCCCAAGGAAAAATAAAATGGAGTTCGAATTTCTTGTAGTATAATTTACGGTCCATGGGTTTGGATTTAATTTGGATTAAAGTCCCAAAATAATTTAATTAAATCCACAAAAGAAGTACTATCTCAATAATTAGGAAGGGCCGAATATTTCAATAAATTGACTTGAGAAAGAATAAATGCATGATCCTATTAATTATTTCCCCATATTGGAATGACATAAAGTCTCAAGCTCATCATTCACATTAACCACGACAATTTATTTCACGCAAAGCACTTAATCACATAAAATCAAACGTTTCAAAATTCCAAAATTCCAATAACATAATAAAAAGGGTCACAAAAGTTTGGGATGTTACATCCTTCCCCTCTAAACAGAAATTTCGTCCCGAAATTTAATCGTCTCACATAAACAGCTTGGGAAACTTTTCTTTCATCTTATCTTCTAACTCCCACGTAGCTTCTTCGGGGCCATGGTGCTTCCACAACACCTTCACTGACGCTATCGACTTGTTTCGTAGCTCTTGTACCTTTCGATCTAGGATTGCTTCGGGCCTTTCCTCGTAGCTCATGTCGGGGGTTAGGATCACTTCCTCTTGGTGAATCACATGTTTGGGGTCAAACACGTACTTGCGCAACTGCGACACGTGGAACACGTTATGCACGTTTCCAAAGCTGGGAGGTAACGCCAAACGATACGCTACAGGACCTACTTCGTCGATGATCTCGTACGGTCCCACAAAACGCGGTTTCAGCTTGCCCTTCACTCCAAATCTCACAACTCCTCTCGTCGGGGACACTTTCAAGAACACTTTGTCACCAACGTCGAATTTGATTTCCGTTCGACGTACGTCCGCATACGACTTCTGTCTATCTTGAGCTTCCTTGATCCTTGCGCGGATTTGATGCACAATTTCAGTCATCTCCTTTATAGCATCGGGCCCTAACATCTTTCTCTCGCCGACTTCATCCCAGTAAAGTGGGGATTGACACTTCCTGCCATACAAGGCTTCGTATGGGGCCATATCGATCGTCGCTTGATAGCTATTGTTGTAGGCGAATTCAACCAAAGGTAGAACCGTTTCCCAACTTTCCCCTCGATCTAAGACGACAGCTCGCAACATATCTTCAAGTGTCTGAATCGTCCTCTCTGATTGCCCGTCCGATTGCGGGTGATAAGCAGTACTAAAATTCAACTGTGTGCCCAATTCGCGTTGCAAACTCATCCAAAACTTTGATGTGAACTTCGTATCGCGGTCGGATACAATGGTCTTTGGCACTCCATGCAATCGCACAATCTCGTTCACGTAGAGCTTTGCTAGTTTGTCCGCGCCATAAGTAATCTTAATCGGTAAGAAGTGCGCGCTTTTAGTAAGTCGATCAATGATCACCCAGATCGCAGTGTTGCCCTTCGGTGACCTTGGCAAACCCGTCACGAAATCCATAGCTAGATGCTCCCACTTCCATTCAGGAATTTCGAGCGGTTGCAGCTTCCCATATGGCCGTTGGTGTAAGGCCTTCACTTGTTGGCATGCTAGACATCGTTCCACAAAAGACGCTACGTCTCCTTTCATTCCATTCCACCAAAACCGTTGTTTCAAATCCCGATACATCTTCGTGCTTCCGGGGTGTGCGGTGTAAGGCGTGTCGTGCGCTTCACTCAAAATCTCCTCTTTTAGCACCTCATCGCTCGGCACACACAATCGTCCATCGTACGTCAAGGCATTATCCGCCTCCTCACGGTAATGATCAAGCTCCTCGGCTCGCACCTTCGCACGTAACTCCTCCAACTTTCCATCACGTCGCTGGGCTTCTATGAGCTTGGTCCTCAAATCTGGCTCAATCACTAGCGTCGCCAAACTTGCACCTACTGTCTCGGGCGCTTTTACTATCTCCAAACTCATCTTGTCGAACTCGTGAATCAACGCTTCCTCTTGCGTTAGGAAATAAGCTAGTTGAGGTTGGTTCTTCCTACTCAAGGCATCGGCGACCACGTTCGCCTTGCCCGGATGGTAATTAATACCGCAGTCATAGTCCTTCACGACCTCTAACCAACGCCGTTGTCGCATGTTTAGCTCCTTCTGCTCGAAGAAGTACTTGAGACTCTTGTGATCCGTATAGATTTCGCATCTTACTCCATAGAGATGATGTCTCCAAATTTTCAGCGCGTGCACCACTGCTGCTAACTCCAAATCATGCGTCGGAAAATTCAACTCATTTGGTCTCAACTGTCGGGAAGCATATGCTATCACCTTCCCATCCTGCATCAACACGCATCCTAGTCCTACTTTTGACGCGTCCGTGTAGACGGCGAAGTCCTTGTCGGGTTCTGGTACCGCTAGGACTGGTGCTGTAGTCAATTTCTCCTTCAACAGTTGGAAACTCGCCTCGCACTCTGGCGTCCAAACTACCTTGATTCCCTTCTTTAGTAGTTGCGTCATCGGTCTCGCAATCTTAGAGAATCCTTCAATGAAGCGTCGATAATATCCCGCCAATCCCAAGAAACTGCGGATTTCACTTGGCGTTTTCGGCGATTTCCAATTCTGTACGGCCTCGACCTTTGCTGGGTCTACTTGAATCCCATTTGCCGTCACAATATGGCCAAGGAAGTTCACTCGAGTCAGCCAAAACTCACACTTACTAAACTTGGCATAAAGTTTCTCTCTTTGCAACGTTTCCAACACTGTTCGTAGGTGCTGTCCATGCTCCTCCTCGTTCTTCGAGTATACCAACACGTCGTCGATGAAGACTAACACAAACTTGTCAAGATACTCGTGGAAAACTCGGTTCATCAAGTCCATAAAAACGGCTGGGGCGTTGGTCAGACCAAACGGCATCACTACGAACTCATAATGGCCATAACGAGTGCGAAAAGCAGTCTTAGGCACATCCTCTCGTCGGACCTTTAGTTGATGATACCCTGATCTCAAATCCATTTTCGAGAATACGCCCGCTCCTCGAAGCTGGTCAAACAAGTCGTCAATCCTTGGCAGTGGGTACTTATTCTTTAAAGTCATCTTGTTGAGCTCACGATAGTCGATGCACATTCTCATCGTTCCGTCCTTCTTCTTAACGAACAGAACTGGCGCCCCCATGGTGACACACTGGGTCGAATGAAACCCAAGTCCAACAGTTCCTGCAACTGGACCTTCAACTCGGCCAACTCCTTAGGGGCCATTCGGTATGGCACCTTTGATACTGGCGCTGATCCTGGTTCTAAATCAATGGTGAACTCCACCTGTCTGTCGGGTGGCGGTCCTGGTAAAGCTTCGGGGAACACCTCGGGAAAATCTCGCACCACTGCCACGTCTTCCACCCTCAATTCTTTCTTTTCTTCCCCATTCAAGTATACCAGATACGCCGGACGTCCTTTCCTTATCATCGTAGTTGCTTGCAATGCGGAGATTATGGAGGTTCGTCGGTTCATGGAGATCCCATACAAGATAGTCGGCTCTTCGCCCGGGGCTTGAAAGGAAATCTGTCTCTCTTTACAGTAAATCGTTGCGTGGTTCTCGGTAAGCCAATCCATTCCCAAGATTATGTCTACGTTCTCCAAAGGCATAACGTGCAAGAGTTGAGCCACTACTCCTAGTTCTCCTAACACAAACTTTATGTTCGAGCAAGTTCTCACAATATCAATTAATCCTCCAACCGGTGAAGATACATTCAAACTCGATTCAAGCCTAACAGTAGGGAGTTCTAAGGCATTCGCACATGACATGGAAATAAAAGAATGCGAAGCACCCGTATCAAACAGCACAATAATAGGCAGTTGTTGGAGCGTTCCCATACCTGCCAAATTTTCCTTGTCCTTGATGGCTTGGGGTTCCTTCCCTTGATTCCCCTTGAGTGCATATGCCCTTGCTTGCTGTGGGGCCACTTGTCGGATTGGTTGAGGCTGCTGTGGTGGTCTCTGTCCTTGCCCATTCTTCACTCCACTTTTGTTATTGTTTGGGCATTCTCGAGACATGTGCCCGTTTCCACCGCAGGCATAACACCGAATGCCTCCAACTCGGCACTCCCCAACATGATGCTTGGAGCACCGATTACAGTAGGGTGTTCTCTGTGGGTTTCCCCTCTGTTGTGGCACAATTTGGCGCCCATGATTCTGTGGTTGCCGAAAAGTGGAGAAACGCCTCTTATTGTCAAAAGAAACTCGGTTTCCCTCCCATTTCCTCTTTTCTCTAAAGTTCGCTTGGGGTGCAGATGGGGTAGGGTTTGTTGTCCTCTCATTCTTGGGCAGTGCTTCCTCCACATCTAAGGCACAGCCCAGCACCTCGGAATAAGGAATTCCCCTCCGACTAGCCACTGCGACCCTTATCTCTGTCCTAAGGCCAGAACGGAACTTCGCGGCCATCTTCTCGTCTGTATCCACCAATTCTGGCGCATAGCGAGTCATCTCACATAGGGCGCGGTCGTACTCTGTGACCGTCATACTTCCTTGCTTCAACGTGTGGAACTCCACTACCTTCGCCCGCCGATAACTTTCCGGAACATACTTGTTGTACACCTCTTCCTTAAAATCCTCCCAAGTAAGCGCCTCACGGCGAGCGGGGGTCCATGGTTCTCTTCTTTGTTTCCCACCAAAAGTCAGCGGGTCCTGTCAGCTGATAAGTCACGCAGGCCAGGCGTTCTCTGTCCGTGCATCCCATGAACTCAAAGATACGCTCAATATCGCGCACCCATGCCTCCGCCTTCGGGGGCTCTCCCAATCCATCAAACTTAGGTGGGTTCTCTTTCCGAAAGGCTTTGATGTACTCCCTTTCGTTTGGTTGGGGTAGAGGTGGTGGTGGAGGCGGGGGTGGATTGCCGACACTTCCTTCCGTCTGCTCCCCCACATTGTTCTCCACACGCGGACCACGTCTACGTCTCGGGGGCATGTTGATCTAAAACACAAGTTAGCACCGTTGTGAGTACATCGTTATTAAAACATCATCGCTTTCATGCACGCGTACGATACGATAAAACACAATTACTTAAAAGCACGTGAAGAGGGAAACTTCCATAAACAACGTGGAAAGGAAAAACAAAAGCATTCGTTCGGAAAACAAAAAGGTGCTACTTCCACTGTCTTAACAACTTAAGGAAAAGAAAACAACATCACACATCTGTCTAGTGCTAATATCCTCTTCCGGGTCTTCTTCCTCTTCCGGGTCCTCTTCCTCTTCTACGTGGTACTCATCAATCATACGGAGATCTTCTTCGTCATCCATACTATCATCCGTGTTAACATCCACGTAGTCATCTTCAAAACCCGGGACCATGCCTTCTTGTGGTACGGCTTCTCTTACTGCCGTTGGTTTAACCTCGATCACATCTTTGTCTTCCCAAAAGGTCTCATCTTCTTCTTTCTCTGTCGATGGTGGTCGCTCGGAACATGAGTCAATCAAAGCACAGGTTAAGGCCTTTAGAAAACCTTTCATGTCGCCGGCCATCATCTGGTTTCTTGGTTCGTACCACGTGAACCGACTGGCTGTTGTTTCCAACCAAGACTCCCAATTGTCGGGCATCAACTCAATTAGTCTTCTTATGCCACCATAGGCCGTTACATGGTACCCGTAGACATCTCGCCATAGGGTCTCAAAACGGGCGACAACCTCTCTCAAAGCCTTGCCTTCCTCTCTCTCATAGTGGTCGTAATCGTAAATCGCTTGTCGCATTCTAGCACTATACTGACTGCTCTTAAGCGCGGTTTGTTTCGTTCGTACCATCTACGCGGAGACGAAAATTTCTTTTAAAACACCAAATTGTATTATTGTTTGAAAAAAGTTGTTAAGTTTGTCGCGTAGTTCGAAAGTTTGTCGTTGTCTTAACGTTTCATATCTTTGCATGCTATCGTTGTAGTATTTTCGCGCATAAAACACATTTAGCAACATCACTTAGTTCATACACACAAGTATTCATGCCATATCGGTATCACCTTTGCACATAAAATACATGTCTCAATTATCATGCCAATCATACTTGTACTTCCACGAAACCATGCTATTACAACATCATAATCATAAACATAGCACATGCTCAAGGTATTATGTCAATCATGCTCGTATAACCATTCCATTACAACTCATCCTCATGCATATCATTCACTCCCATGCATAAACTTGTCAATGCCATATCATATCATCATACATTTTCATGCACTACTCTTCCATACTCCCAACAATTTAAACATACCTCACTTTCATCGGTTGAGCGTGATGCTCTGGATGTTGAGCCTTCATGACACTTCTAGTCAAATAAGGGTTCACTAACTTAGACTTAAAGTGAAAGAAGACTCTCGGACCAGAGCGAAAGAACAAAGCTCTGATACCACTCTGTCACGACCGCCCATACAAGGGGTACCACAAACGCGGCGATCGTGACCGACATGCATGGATTTCAATTAAAAAAAAACTTAATTAATTTTGAAGAAAGGAAAACAACTTAGTTTAAAGATTTTAACGTTATTATTTTTTTGAAAGGACATAAGATAAAAGAATACTTTTAAAAAAAAAGGACAACGGAAAAGTTAGACTTAAGAAATACATCAATTAAAAGTTTAAGTAAAACCCGCATTAAACTTAAATCTCAGAGAAAACCATTTTCAAAAGACAACGTAGATGCACGTTTAAAACCTAACACCACCATACATGTTCCAACACTAAAACGAAAAGCTTAAGATCTTAAGACATAAATTAAAACATAGCAGCGGATAAAAGGGTTCAAGGAGAGTCAAGGATCACGCCTATGTATGACGACACAACGTATCCTAAGTTCTCTAGCCAGCTCAACATCCACCGCAACATCCCGCTCAACCTGCAAAATTTTAAAAAGAAATTGCAGGGCTGAGTACTTGTTGTACTCAATGGGCTCATGCCGAAAATATTTATCAAGTTATGTCATCCATACCAGTGATCTCGAGTTTTATACGCAGTAAAGAAAAATATCACGAGAACACAAAAAGTTTCATAGACTGGCCAGTCAAATAATCTCCCCACTTTTCACATCAATCCAACAATCACAATCACAGTGCGACGAAAGTGTGGCCACACTATTCGCCCACGAGACCGGCCGACTTGCAAGGACGGCTCACGATCCCACCAGTGTACACAGCCCGATAGGGTTTACGGCCCTACTCGGACCCGAATTCGTTTCACATATACAGCCATATAGCCTAACGGAGTAAACTCATACGAACTAGGCATCAGGCACACAATCTCATAACAAAACAGTCCATGCCATGACATAACAGTTAAACCACCCTTATATCTCCACATAATATTTTCAGAAAAGTAAAGAGGTTTGAAAGAAAGCCCACCTCGTTCTCTTAGCAAAATCACAACCCAACTTAGCAACTCTCGATCCTCGAGTTCACGAAAACACAACACCCTTGTCAACGACAACACAAGTCAGCCTCACACAAAAACATACTACTATGCATGTCCTATCGCTTCACTCTCATTGTTCTCATCAATCCCAAAGCCCAACATACATCACAAGGGTATAAAACACACGTAACACATTTCAACTTATCGCAAGTGATTTCAACATTTAAACACGTTCCTTGCACATACATGCATCATATAGCACTTTTAAACTTGAAACTAAGTGTCATTTAATCAAGGCAGAAAACTGGCAGAATTGCGCGACCGTTTTGTAAAAATCACTTTAAATTCACCCGACCTCAAAACATGCTAATTTTTTGGTCACGATACAGAGGACACATTCAAGTTCATCCATGAAAATTTTCATATCGAAATCACGTCATTTAGTCAGTCATATCACATATTGAACTCTCTGGTCGGAACATATGATTTCCGACAGTATTGCGCAGTTCATTTGAAAAATTCACCATAATTTCATACGATGCCCAAAAAGGCTGAAAATTTTACACAATACAGAAGACACATCAAATATTCATATCGTTCAAGAATCACATCAATCGGAGTTCATTTGGTCAGTCAAACAGAAAACGAAACATTCATGACGAGAACTCGCGTTTCTGGCAGATTTGCGCAGTCGACTTCAAACATTTATTAAAAATTCATTTTTCGATAAAACAGGCTGAAATTCACACGAGACACCGAAAACATCTTGAAGTTTACTCAGTAAAAATTTCGTAGCAAAATTCGTTCGTTTGATGCGTCGACTACAGATCATAAGTCACTGGTCGAGCATCACAGAATTCTGGTTCAAATCCGAAAATAGGGTTTTTAAATTTCCACAACGAAAACACCGATTCTTCATGCTCGAAAACACATCATCATGCTTACACATTCCTCAAACACATATTTGCATACCAACTCATATTTTTCACAATTATTTCGATCCAATCACATGTGAATTCAACCAACAACGCAAAACCAAACAAGTTCATACGAACATACAATTCCCTCCCGTTAAAACTTTCGATCTATCGAACCTACGCTCTCTACATGCATGTAGGACTCAAAACATGGTTCAAAAACGGAAGAGGAGTAGAAGTGAGCAATTATACCTTCCTTTGACAAAAACCAATCGGTAGAAGCGAAGAACAAGGCGATTCGTCGGAGATTCTTGAAGGAAACTCCAATGGATGCAAGAATAAGCTTGAATGGAGGTTTTTGGAGATGGGAGAGTGGGGAAGAAGGCAAAACCGTGTGGGAGTGAGGGTGAGGAGAGAGTGGCGTGAAAAAGAAATAGTGGCTAGGGTTAAGGCTTTTAATATTTATAGTCTAGGTTAAAATCCCACACCTAATGAATTAATTAAATTGTGGGAGGAATAAATTAAATAAAAAAAATCTCCCAATTAGAGCACAAAGTAGGCGTGCATAATGAGGGGGGGTTTAATTCAATATTTGCTTATTTAATAACAATGAGATATAGCAATATTTACTTGGAGAGAATATTCATAAATTAGGAAATAAAGGTGAATATTCCATAAACAAGGGAACAAAAATAAATTAAATCTCCAAGTAGGAATTAATGTGGTGGGGGCCGAGAATTTCAAGAGGAAATTTGTACAAGGAAATTATTTAAATCCCCAATTAAATAGAATAGGATTTAAATTTGGTAATTCCTTTATGGAAAAAGGCTCCCATAAAAAGGCAATAATTAATTAAATTCCCACAAGGAAAATAAATGCCTAGGGGCGTGTGATATGGAGGAACAATAGAAGAAAAATATTCACATCCTCAATTAATTAGGCATAGGAATTTATTTGAATAAAAAGGGATCCCACAAATTAGGAAACAAATAAATTACTCTCCAACTTTATTGGAGGGGGCCGAAATTGATAGGCTAAATAGCCAAGGAAAAATACCCCAACTCTCTATTTATTTTGGGTGAAGAAATAAATTATCACATGATTTAATTGGATTAAATTCAAAGGAAGGGAGTCAATAAAGCACCAATTAATCAAGGGATTAATTCATTCTCCTATAGGAGATTTTCGAAAACTCCCAAGGAAAAATAAAATGGAGTTCGAATTTCTTGTAGTATAATTTACGGTCCATGGGTTTGGATTTAATTTGGATTAAAGTCCCAAAATAATTTAATTAAATCCACAAAAGAAGTACTATCTCAATAATTAGGAAGGGCCGAATATTTCAATAAATTGACTTGAGAAAGAATAAATGCATGATCCTATTAATTATTTCCCCATATTGGAATGACATAAAGTCTCAAGCTCATCATTCACATTAACCACGACAATTTATTTCACGCAAAGCACTTAATCACATAAAATCAAACGTTTCAAAATTCCAAAATTCCAATAACATAATAAAAAGGGTCACAAAAGTTTGGGATGTTACAAACAACTACCACATGCTCAGTCCCTTCACAAATAACTACTCTATAGCTACTGCCCAAGAGGGATAGCTGGAAGCGAGCTAGGATAGAAGGCTTAGCTTTATAGGAGTGACGGAGGCAGAAACGCTGGACGAGGGGCAGCGACCCGATGGCGGGGCGTCGAGAGCGGTGGCGAGCCGAGACCGCAGGCGATCCCCGGCGTGCAGCACGGCAACTGACCGCACCGTGTCCAGCCTAACCTCCTGCGAACAGCAACGGCGGAGCTCCGAAGACTGCTGTGCGGGCTCCACTGTGACTCCGAGGCGACGGAGCCCAACAGATAGGGTCGTTCAATCAGCGACGACGGCGGAAGCCGCTGACTCCGGTAGCGACTGTGCGAGCGTCGGAGGACGACGAGGCTGCCTCGCGGTAGGGGCAGCGACGAGAGGAGCCGGTGGAGGGAGTCCTGCGACGAGATCACCAGGACAGCAGCAACGGCCGCGGTGCCGTGCCGACTCCACCAGGCCATCGACAGCACCTGCTAGGCTGCTTCGACCCACTGCAGTCGTCGGTGGTGGCGGCGGCTCGTTGTTGCCGGGATTTGACCAGGAGGGCTGTGGTGTCGACGAAGGAAGAGGGAGATCGAAGGAGTTAGGGTTGAGTTTGATTTGGGGAATTTTGGTGAAGTTGAATTGAGAGAGGCGACGGTGTTTAGGGAGTTTAACTCCAGGTTGGGCCTCCCCAATATTTTTTAAAACACTTGGGCCTGGAATTAATTAAGTTGGGCCAGATTCAACAGAAATTTAAAATGGGCCACTGCCCCTCTTTAATTAGTTTGGACCACAAAGCTTAATTTGGTTAGAACCATCATCTTAGATTATTTCAAGAGTTAATGGAATTAATTCCTTAAGCCACGGAAGAAAAGAACTTATAAGCCGTGAGTGAAATAAAAGCCAATAAATAATTAAGCGGACTTTAATAGTCACAGAAAGTATTTTTAAAAATACTTAAGATAATCCGGGAATATATATATTATACCCGAACAGATCGGCCAATTTCAGAATAAATTAAATCGCAATTTTAATTAAAGATTGAAGACTTCTAAATTTTTAGAAGGCAGAAATTAAAAATAAAAGAGCACGCTTAGGCATGCATTCATGCAAGATCAATAATTACTTAAAGCCTAATTTAAGTACTTTATTTTTGAAAAGGGACGTCGTCGCTCGACGAGTAAATCTCAAAGTCAGACAGTACCCGTTTGAAAGAGTTAAGCAAACGAGGTGGGCTTTTCTATCCTACATTATGTGTGGCCTTTCTTTCCTTTCAGAATTTATGTGAAAAAGCATGAATATTTTCAGTGAGTTGTCATGCCATGTTTTGTTTTGTGATTGCCTATCTGTTAAATCGAATTCGGGTCCTAGTAGGTCAGTAAATCCTACTCGGACTAGTGTACACGTACGGACCGTGAGCTAGCGCCAGGTTGGCCGGTCTAGGGGTCGTGAGCTAGCGCCAGGTTGGCCGGCCCAGTGGTCGTGGAATGTGGCCACATTCCCGATTCACACAGCTGATATGGCATATCATCAGAAGTTTAAAAGACTGCAGTCTATTTCAGAAAGAAATAACAGATTTTAGTGACCGGGACTTGTTTTCAGAAAAAACCCCGCGTTCACTCAGCTTGGCTGACAATTAAAAGAAAACAGTTTTCGGCATAAGCCACTGAGTATATCAAGTACTCAGCCCTGCATATTGTTTTCCTTAATGTGCAGGTTGATCGATCGAGGCAGAGGAGGTGTTGGGACAGAAGGCTAAATAAGTAGAAGGATAGCTGGTGTAGTATGTCTTCATACATATTATACTTGTCTTGGAACTCTTCCGTTGCGTAGACTTAGACTTGTTTTAGTAAAGACAATGTCCCAGAATTCACTCTGATTCAGTATTTTGTTATCTTTATAACATTCAGACAATGTTTTCTTGAATTAAGTAACTTTTATGATGAGTTAAGACCGTTCAGTATGTTTAGTCGCGAAATAGCTACACTTTCTTTGACTAGGGAGATGTGGTCGTGACAGAGTGGTATCAGAGCACTTTTCTTTCGCTCTGACCCAAGAACCTTCCTTCTAAGCCTCAGTCCAGAACAGTAGCACTAGGCTAGAAAGTGAACAGAATGATCAGTACAAGATCCCAACACCTCAGCTCGACACGATCAACTGCACCAGAAACAGGGGTCGACGCCCGCTCGTCCAGAAAAGAGAATTTTAAAGAAAGAAAATATTTTTCCATTTTGAGAAGGAAAATGAAACTTTCTAAGTTTTCAGAAAAAGAAAAAAAAAAAAAAAAAAAAATTCATAGCCCTAAATGGGAACGAAAATGTTTATTTGAAAAGTTTGCAAGACGCAACGTGCTAGCTGATACTTTGCATGAGATATGCTTAATGTATCTGTGATTTATGTTTAAAGAGCTTGACATGAATGTATAGATGTCATGGGGACTATGTATGTGAACCTAGAGTGCTTTAGAAAAGTACCTTAGGTGAGACATGCAGAATCAAGTACTAGCAGAACGAGAATTTGTTACCGCCCTCCAGGGCGACGAGACCAACTAAAACCCATCAGTTTGGGCTAGCTTCAAATTCCAAGGAATTATGAGAAAGAAAAGACGAGCCAAAAAGTACTATTGTACTACTTATAGACAGTAATTAAAGGAAGTCCATTCTTTTAAGCACACAGATAGTATACATATATATATGTATACTAGACGATGAACCAAGAAGTTCCCAATGTCTTTACAAAGACCATGTTATAACGAAAATAGTTTACTTTCCAGCCTGTTCGGGAGATACATCCCTACACGGAAAGAGATCGTACCCGCGATCTAGTAAAGTGATCTAATGTGGCGTAACAAGCCCAAGTGGCTACGTGATCCAGAAGCGATACTTATAGCGTGCTACGAAGCACGATGGAGAATGTAATGTTTTACCAGAATCAGCGTTCTAAGTTATCGAGAACGATATGAAAGTATGACCTCCAGCTGCGGTTATCAGTTTAACAGCACGAGGAACCCCATCTTGGAATGTATGGTTTCCCAGAACGCGTTTATCATGTGCGAACTCCACAAGAAAAACAAGGGAGTGTCACATAACTAGAACCGATGATTATAATCAATAGTACTTACTTGGATTCCCAATGAAATCCCTTCTAAGAGTCCTTCCAAGGACGATACCCTCGTCTATTCAGACTCTAGTTTTGACTCGCAAGTACCATGTCAGTGTTCCTTTTTCTGTGCGAGGTTTGACTCATTTCCAGCTTATGGACTGCAGTCCTTTTGACTCATCGTACATAAAGAGTAAAGTTTTGACTGTTTAAGCTCCAGTCGTAAACCCTAAATTCTACAGTTGTTCATATCTATGATCTTCGGAATGAGCGTATTCCTCAGACATTCTTTGAACCTCCGGGACAACGATGTCCTGTCGGCTATTAAGACCTTTGATTGACTCACGTTCTGCAAGTAGTACGCCACTTTCATTCTCTTCAGGAAAGCGGTGACTCAGTTTCAGTTCCCAAATTTGGGATACTCTTATGTTCCAAGCATCGTTATTTGTTGTTGCCTCCTTTGAGCCACAATATTGGAGATTTATATCTCGATTTCTTGGACCTATGCAATGAAATTTCATTCTTACGATGCTTACGTTGTGATCCCCAGAGTGATCAAGACAGTTAAACATTTTCCTCAGGGAATTTCATGTGGTGCTGGAACTTTTTACCTCCCTATTTTGAAATCCTACAAAGGTGAAATTTTTCGACCTCGATTCCAGTACATGTATTATTCCTAGTCTCGGAATTTTTTCTGCAGCTCGAAGTTAAGGCAAGCATATTGCACCTTTCCCTAACAAGCTTGCCCTAGCTGATTTTTTCTGAATAGTTCATTTCAGTGCATTGCCTTAATGAACCTATGAAATCATTGATGTGATTTTGTTATTCCATATCAAGATGCCTTTGAAACATGATCAATGTTCCTTCATTGCAATCGCCTACGTTTATAAATTTTCGTGGTTGATCATCTTAGGCGATGACATGTTTGAACCACTGTTCTTGATGCCCAGATCCTTTCAGTTTAATTGGACAACTGTATTGTCCTATTTTGCAGCTTACTATGGGAATTTACAGTTAATTCATTTCCATCCAGTTTTCATGACCTATCTCATGATTATTTCTAGCTCCCACCAGGGGTGAGCCTCAGCTTCTATGAGTTTGCCTGGAACCAGTTGAACTACGTAGTTCTTTGAATGAACTCAATACTTACCTTCAAGGTCGATTATCGACGAAAATTCATATAAGTTGAACAAGAGATGTTATTCTAGTACAGTTGGGTATTCAGTAGCCCTTCAAATTTTCAGTCATACTCTCTTGTGTGAATAATAATCCAAGTTAAGACTATTAGATTAATCATCGAGTTATTGATACGAGGCTAGCAGAAAAAGGCATGGTCTCAGTTTCTTTCAGATACGCATAATAAATACGTCCCCATGGAGACACGTGCAGGAAATGATGCACCAACCAGAAGCGTCGCATAACCGACAGCAAAGCGTTAAATACTTCAAATCTACGTACCGCTTGTGACCAGCAGGTGGAAGATCGAATATTTTGTTGTATAGAGAAGCAACTAGCCTTGAGTAGAGAAATATCAAGGAATATTTGTGGATTAAATGATGTCCGAAGACGTAAAAGACCTATATGGTAGTTTGATCGATCGAAATGCTTATTCCGAGTAGGATAAGTAAGCCACCAGAACAAAGACTCAATCATGAGTATGTAATGAAAGCCATGGAGAAAGTACGAGTGTATTCGTAGTTTATGTTTGACGGAACAGATCCCATCAGCAAAAGGGATTCGTCTAAGAGGTGGCCAGGAAAAAGGCTAAAGCTGGAGAGACATTCGGGAAGAGGAACGCGTGATAGCACCGCTACCCTCACCGTCCCTACTATGAAGGGAGAAATCGAATTTTCCCTTTTAAAAGAATTTATCACAAGAGAACAGGATTTAGAGCCCTATAATATAGAGCAAGGGCAAACGTTGGCAATAACATGCGACGAATTATTCTACGATATGCCACGTCTCAATTAAACGGCTCAGAAAGGAGCTGTCGATAGAGTTTTGTGTTAATCTAGACACGAGATCTAGATCACTTTGGAAAGTCATGCTAGATTATTTCACCATGAATCGCTCAGTCGAACCAAAAGGGCATGGAGACAGTAGCGTTGGGAGAAAGAAGCCAACACCTCCACATGCACTAAACCAATATTCAAGGATTGACGCGAGTAGAACAAGTCTGTACTAAATCATGACGAAAGAGTCGCAGTAAGCACAAAAGCACCTTGAAAGCGGTAAAAGTAGACTACCTCAACTGAGCGAGAGGTTACGAGATCATTATGGCAGCTCAATGACTACCTTTACGATCGATGCAAGCGTTAGAGAACTCAATATCAGGCGATGAAATCTAAGATTAGAAATAGCTTCATCACCCAGACAAAATGAATTACTAAAGGAATGACTTGAATCAGTCATATTATCTCAGTCACCATATAGAATGGCGCTCAAGAAATAAGAAGAACTTAAGATCCAGTTACAAGAATAAGTAGACCTGGGTTTCATCAGACCCAGTGTATCGTTTTTGGGCGCATCAGTACTCTTCATGAAGAAGAAGGATGGGACTTTGCGAATGTGTATCGACTATCGAGAGCTAAATAAGTTAACCCTCAAGAACAAGTACCTCTACCGAGAATCAACGACCTCTTCGACCAGCTGCAAGGAGCCAGCGTATTCTCGAAGATGGGCTTGAGATCGGGTTATCACTAGCTGGGAGTTCGACAAGACGGTATACCTAAGACTGCACTTCGCACCAGATATGACCATTACGAGTTTACTGTAATGCCTTTTTGGGCTTACAAACGCCCCAGCCGTGTTCATGAACCTAATGAACCGCGTGTTCCACCCATATTTGGACAAGGTCGTCCTAGCTTTTAAAGACGACGTGCTCATGTACTCAAGGAACGAGAAGAAACACGAGGAGCGCTTGAGAACTACGTTAGAGACGTTAAGAGCCGAGAAGTTCTATGCTAAGTTTAGCAAGTGTGAGTTCTGGCTTAACAAAGTGAACTTTCTTGGACACTTAGTGACAGCAGAAGGGATCCGAGTAGACCCTGCTAAAGTTGAAGCCGAGCAACGTTGGCAGTCACCAGCGACGCCTAATGAAATTCGGAGTTTCATAGGACTGGCATGATGCTACCGAAGGTTCATTGAGGGGTTTTCTAAAATAGCGAGGCCGATGACTCAACAGCTCAAGAAAAGAGTTAAAGTCAATTGGACCCCAGAATGTGAAGCAAGCTTCCAGTTGCTAAAGGAAAAGTTGACCACAGCGCCAGTTCTAGCTGTGCCAGAAGCGGGAGTCAACTATGTGGTGTATACAGATGCATCGAAGGTCGGACTCGGGTGCGTGCTGATGCAGAAAGGCAAGGTGATAGCATATGCGTCACGCCAGTTGAGGCCGCACGAGTTGAACTACCCGACGCACGACCTGGAACTAGCAGAAGTGGTACACGCTTTGAAGATTTGGGGACATCACCTCTATGGAGTTCGATGTGAGATCTTCACAGATCATAAGAGTCTCAAATACTTCTTCGAGCAGAAGGACCTGAATATGAGACAGCGCAGATGGCTGGAACTAGTCAAAGACTACGACTGTGGTATAAATTACCACCCAGGCAAAGCCAATGTGGTAGCAGATGCCTTGAGCAGAAAGACTGCGCCTCAAGTGGCTACTTTCCTCACCCTAGAGGAAGAGCTTATCCGGGAATTCGCCAAGATGCGACTGGAGATAGTGAGAGCCCCGGAGACAGTGGACAGCAGAATATCCACCTTGGTCTTAGAACCAGATTTAAGAGCTAGAATCATTGACGCCCAGAGATACGATGAAGCCCTAGAAAAGGTTCGTCTCAGAGTGAGGACCGGAAAAGGGGATTGTTACCGCGAAGAGGCGGATAATGCTCTCACTTTCAAAGGGAGACTATGCGTACCCAAAGAGGAGGCACTTAGGAACGAGGTCATGAGTGAAGCTCATGAGACACCCTACACTGCCCATCCTGGGAGTACAAAGATGTATCAGGACTTGAAGAAGCAATTTTGGTGGGATGGCATGAAGAAAAGCATAGCATCGTTTGTAGAAAGATGCCTGGCTTGCCAGCAAGTGAAGGCGTTACATCAACGACCCTATGGAAAGTTACAGCCTCTCGAGATTCCAGAATGGAAATGGGAGCATATAGAAATGGATTTTGTGACAGGATTGCCAAAATCACAGCAAGGAAACACTGCCATCTGGGTGATTATAGATCGACTCACCAAAAGTGCTCACGTCATACCAATTCGTATCACATACGGATCTGACAAGTTGGCACAGATTTATGTGCAAGAGATTGTGCGCCTACATGGTGTACCAGTAACGATCACCTCAGATCGAGATTCAAAATTTACTTCTAGATTTTGGATAAGCCTACAGCGAGAGTTAGGCACTCAGCTGAATTTCAGCACAGCATTCCATCCACAGACAGACGGACAGTCCGAAAGGACGATTCAGACATTAGAAGATATGTTAAGAGCCGTAGTGCTCGACCGTGGAGTAAGCTGGGAGTCAGTACTTCCACTTATAGAGTTCGCCTACAACAACAGTCACCAGGAAACTATTGATATGGCCCCATATGAGGCACTATATGGGAGAAAGTGTAGATCACCACTTTACTGGGATGAAGTTGGTGAGAGAAGGATTCTCGGACCAGACTCGGTAGAGGAAATGATAGAAATTGTCCGAAAAATCCGAGGGAGAATCAAAGAAGCTCAAGATAGACAGAAATCCTATGCAGATGCTCGCAGAACGGATTTACAGTTCAAAGCAGGAGACAAGGTCTTTCTGAAAGTATCCCCATCGAAAGGGATAACCAGATTCGGCGTCAAGGGCAAGCTGAAACCGCGTTTTATCGGACCCTACGAGATCCTAGAAACAGTCGGCCCTGTAGCGTACAGATTAGCGCTCCCGCCAAGCTTCGGGAATGTTCACAATGTGTTTCATGTATCACAGTTGAGAAAGTACGTGTTTGACCCCAAACACATAGTGCACCAAGAAGAAATGGTGTTAGAACCAGATTTGAGCTATGAAGAAAAGCCAGAAGCAATTCTGGACAGAAAAGTTAAAGAGTTGAGAAATAAAAATATTGTAACAGTGAAAGTCCTATGGAAGCATCACGGCCGCGAGGAGGCGACGTGGGAGCTCGAGGACCAGATGAAAGAGAAGTACCCACAGCTTTTTGCCTAACCGAGACAAAATTTCGGGACGAAATTTTTGTTAAGGGGGGTAGAATGTAATAGCCGAGACCTAGATTCTCGAGGATTTTTAAGAAATAAAAACCAGCTTTTATTTAACGAATGAAATAGTATTTTTATTTCTTGAGAAAGGGTACAAATTACAGTTTTCAGAATCTCAAACTAAAGTTACAATCTTTGACGACGAAAATAAAAGTCGAGCTACACTTTTACATTTAGAAATCCCTAAGGGCTACTTCGGCCTTCGTCAAGGGCCGTCTCAGCCCCAGATATTCAAGCGAGCCGGGAGGGCGAGACCACGAGGGGAGACAGCCTCGTTGGCCAGCCGCAACTCCTGCCAAAGCGCAAAATAACGAGAATTAGATGCATGAAATAGAGACAACTAAAAGAAGTATAAAAAGGGAAGGGTAATACTACCTTTCCAGAGATGAGGAAGTGCTTGGGCTAAAGGGAGCAAGCCCAGCCGGCACCCTTCCCCAGCAGCTGCAGGGGCCCAGAAAGGCTGTGTTAGACCAGCTTGTACCCTCCCTCTTTTCCACCAGCCATTGTCAAGAATATCCATAGCAAATCTCAGCCTTTTAGTACACCTGCAAAAAGGAGATAAAACTCATGAACGAGCTAAGGTACAATGCAGCACAAAACACCAAAATCAGTTATAATAATCAGAGTATAGCCAGGAGCTGTAAGCTCATCAGTCTCACGAGTACACTCTGCAAAATGGCTGCAGAGGTAACAGCCAAAACAGCTCAGCAAGGACTGCTCCCCAGCCAGTGATAACAGCCTGTTTCAGGCTTTCAGTTATGCAACAAATAATAAATAAGGCCACAGCCTCTGCCTTCCTCATCACAAAATCAATCACAAAATAGTGAAGTAAGGCAGAGAGGGACCGAGGCAGCAAGGGGAGTGAGGGAGACGAGGAACCGAGCTTGAGATAGCAGCCAAAATCAACACACAGCAGGTAATCTCCCAACAACTCAGTTGCATCATATAGCGCACAAATAGCTAAAGCATGAGAACTTAGGGGCAGAAACTCAAGAACATATGAGTATGTCCTAGAGCCCCATATCATAACAAAAATCAGTAACATAGAAACAACTACCACATGCTCAGTCCCTTCACAAATAACTACTCTATAGCTACTGCCCAAGAGGGATAGCTGGAAGCGAGCTAGGATAGAAGGCTTAGCTTTATAGGAGTGACGGAGGCAGAAACGCTAGACGAGGGGCAGCGACCCGATGGCGGGGCGTCGAGAGCGGTGGCGAGCCGAGACCGCAGGCGATCCCCGGCGTGCAGCATCGGCAACTGACCGCACCGTGTCCAGTCTAACCTCCTGCGAACAGCAACGGCGGAGCTCCGAAGACTGCTGTGCGGGCTCCACTGTGACTCCGAGGCGACGGAGCCCAACAGATAGGGTCGTTCAATCAGCGACGACGGCGGAAGCCGCTGACTCCGGTAGCGACTATGCGAGCGTCGGAGGACGACGAGGCTGCCTCGCGGTAGGGGCAGCGACGAGAGGAGCCGGTGGAGGGAGTCCTGCGACGAGATCACCAGGACAGCAGCAACGGCCGCGGTGCCGTGCCGACTCCACCAGGCCATCGACAGCGCCTGCTAGGCTGCTTCGACCCACTGCAGTCGTCGGTGGTGGCGGCGGCTCGTTGTTGCCGGGATTTGACCAGGAGGGCTGTGGTGTCGACGAAGGAAGAGGGAGATCGAAGGAGTTAGGGTTGAGTTTGATTTGGGGAATTTTGGTGAAGTTGAATTGAGAGAGGCGACGGTGTTTAGGGAGTTTAACTCCGGGTTGGGCCTCCCCAATATTTTTTAAAACACTTGGGCCTGGAATTAATTAAGTTGGGCCAGATTCAACAGAAATTTAAAATGGGCCACTGCCCCTCTTTAATTAGTTTGGACCACAAAGCTTAATTTGGTTAGAACCATTATCTTAGATTATTTCAAGAGTTAATGGAATTAATTCCTTAAGCCACGGAAGAAAAGAACTTATAAGCCGTGAGTGAAATAAAAGCCAATAAATAATTAAGCGGACTTTAATAGTCACAGAAAGTATTTTAAAAATACTTAAGATAATCCGGGAATATATATATTATACCCGAACAGATCGGCCATATGACATAGCTACACCAATTGTATTCTTTGATCTTCTCCACATCAGCTATGTAATCTAAAACTTGTGGGCTCAGATTTCCATCAGCAGGGGTGTTGATCAAGCCATACTCCACCAGAATCATAAAATTCCTTTTGAACCACTCACCACCTTCTTCGTTTTTCATCATCTGCTCTACAACATACGCTGGAACCATATTCTTTTCTCCACCTTTACAGAATCTAGCAATTTCACTTTTGATGTTGATATTTTTCTGAAATTTGATCCTACTCATAGGTAAAGATCCCATCGGGAACCCAAGAGTAATATGAACATCTTCATCATCTAAAAATAGTGATTCCCCGCTGTTCAATTTAATTGAACAACTTTTATGGTTAAAGTTGTAAATCAGATAATAAGCCAATGATCTTGGGAAACTTCTTATTTTGAAGTTTAGGAGTGCGCCAAACCCAATCTCTCTTACAGCTCTTTTTTTTATTCTTGTTTAGAGTTTCGAGCATGTTTATGAAGAAGTCAGTATTCCTTCTTCCTGCCAAAGTCGACGAGTGAATGGCTGTATCTTCTTGAATAACTATTTTCTTGCACTTCTTTGCAGCTGTCTTCTTCTTACTTGCATCATCATTCTTTCTTTTCTTGTTATTTTTTATACTTTCTATTTCATCTGCTAATAGTCTATCATCATCAGCATCATCAGCATCACCTAATACACAAAAGATTTCAGTGTGTTAAACGGTTTATGTCAATATATTAAGTCAAAGTATCATTTTATCCCCAGAAACTATCATTTTACCCTCTGAAACTATCATTTTATCCCCTGAAACTTTCATTTTATCAAGTGCAACTAGTAAGTTTATCATTTTACCTACTGAAACTATCATTTTATTCCAAGAAACTATCATTTTATCATTTTATGCAAAAGTATCATTTTATCACTGAACCTATCATTTTACACACTGAAACTATCACTTTATCCACTGAAACTATCATTTTATCCCCTGAAACTATCATTTTATCAAGTGCAACTATCATTTTAGCAAGTGCAACTATCATTTTACCTTTTGAAACTATCATTTTCAATGTAGAGATTTTTCATTAATACACAAAAGATTTATTGTTTTACCTTCTGAAACCATCACTAAATGTCTATCATCATGATCAGCACCAGCAGCAGGAATGTTTGTTCCTAATACCCAAAAGATTTCAGTGTGTTAAACAATTTATGTCATTATATAAAGTAAAAGTATCATTTTATCCACTGAAACTATCATTTTATCCCCTGAAACCATCATTTTATCAAGTGCAACTATAATTTTATCCCCTAAAACTATCATTTTCAATTTAGAGATGTATCATTAATACACAAAATATTTATCATTTTACCTTCTGAAACCATCATTAAGAGTCTAACATCATCATCAGCAACAGCATCAGGAATGTTGTTTCCTAATACACAAGAGATTTCAGTGTGTTAAACGATTTATGTCATTATATAAAGTCAAAGTATCATTTTAGCACCTGAAACTATCATTTTATCACCTGAAAATATCATTTTATCACCTGAAACTATCATTTACTAAATTTCAATGACTTCAAAATAGGAGAGAAAGCAAAACTTTTCACTTAAGTAGAACAAAACACTACTCACAAAATCAGCACTCAAATAAACTTCTTCGAATCTGCATTATTGCTGCACACATTTTTCTAAACCAAAGCGTGTTAATAAGGTCAGGAGGTTAGGATATGGTTGTAGATACTGATAAACTAACGGATCTCAACTATTCGCTTTATCAATATGAGTTTTGCCGCTATAGTCACACATTTGCTATAGACACTGATAAACTTCTTCGAATAAACCACTGATTTAGAATCTAAAAACCTCTGAGTTAGGATATGAGTTTTGTATTGATGATACAAAACCAAGTATGAAGTAAATTCGAAGTAAATTCATCATGCTGTCATATGTAACTCTAAATCTACACTAAAAAACTATAGAATCTAAAAAAAAGGAGAATCGCAGGCAAAATGATAAAATCGAGCAAAAACAAAAGTGAAATAAGTAAAAAACTTCATCCAACCTTTCTTCGATGATCCTTGAGCGTTTTCCGACGTCATATTACAGAATTTGGATGGATTTACCTTCGAAACTGAAGAAACTACGGTTTGAATGCGATCGGAGAGTTTGGAAGCGAGCCAGAAGGTTTGGAAGCGATTCGAAGGGTTTGAGTGTCAGAGAAATCAAATTTAGCGTCTAGTTCATGTTTTCTATCGACGCGCCAATTTGAAAAAGAAATGACAATTTTGCCCTTATATATTTTATTAATTATTTATCCCCACTTTATTAAAGTAACCACAAAATACTCCAACTTATGAAAAAAATAGTGTTAGGTATAAAATGATAGTTCAATCCTTTAAAAGTTTGGATTTGTCAAAAGTTCAATCCTTTCAAAATTATCATTTTATCAACTCAGAGTATCATTCTATCAATAAGAAATACTCACTCCGTCCCGCACTACTTGCACTTATTTCCTTTCTGGGCGTCCCAAGTTATTTGTACTCTTTCCATTTTTAGTAACAATTTATACCTACAGCCGTAATTGTTGACTTTGTCTATCACTCATTTCTTAATCTCCGTGCCCAAAAGGAAAGGTGCGAGTAGTGCGGGACGGAGGGAGTATCATTTTATCGGCTGCAAGTATCATTTTATCATTTTATAGGTTAGAAATATTATTTTATAAACAAAAGTATCATTTATCAACTCAGAGTATCATTCTATCCGGAAAAACTATCATTTTATACAGTAAACCTATCATTTATAAGCCAAAAGTATCATCTTAACCACCAATCATTGGCTTCAAAGCATCATTACAAACAGGAATGTACATAACTACGTATCAGTAAAAGTATCATTTTATTAACTCAGAGTATCATTCTATCCGTCAAAACTTTCATTTTATGTTGTAAACCTAACATTTATAAGCCAGAAGTATCTCCTTAACTACCAAGAATGTAAAACCTACATATCAATAAAAGTATCATTTTATCAACTAAGAGTATCATTCTATCAGTCAATACTATCATTTTATGCAGTAAATCTAAAATTTATAAACAAAAGTATCATTTTATCAACTCAAAGTATCATTCTATCAGTCAGAAATATCATTTTATCGGCTGCAAGTATCATTTTGTCATTTTATAGGTTAGAAATATGATTTTATCCACTGCGAGTTACATTTATCATTTTATAAACTCAGAGTATCATTCTATCCAGCAAAACTATCATTTTATATAGTAAACCTAACATTTATAAACCAAAAGTATCATTTTATCAACTTAAAGTATCATTCTATCCGGCAAAACTGTCATTTTATCAGCTTATATGCCATTTCTTCAGCTTATATATCATTTTATAAGGTTAGATTATCATTTTATCAGGTTAAAGTTTCATTTTATGACGAATGTATCATTTTATAAACAAAAGTATCATTTTATCAATTCAAAGTATCAGTCAGGAATATCATTTTATCGGCTGCATGTATCATTTTGTCATTTTATAGGATAGAAATATCATTTTTTCTGCTGCGAGTACCATTTTTCATTTTATAAACTCAGAGTATCATTCTATCCGGCAAAACTATCATTTTGTCAACTCAGAGTATCATTCTATCGGCAAAAGTATCATTTTATCAACTCAGAGTATCATTCTATCAAACAAAACTATCATTTTATCCAGTAAACCTAACATTTATAAATCAAAAGTATCATCTTAACTACCAATCATTGGCTTCAAAGCATCATCACAAACAGAAATGTACATACCTACAAATCAGTAAAAGTATCATTTTATCAAGCAAAACACATCACTCTTATTCGGATTTTACTTCACTCTTGTTCACAAAACACTAGTTCCTTATTCAGTGAAGTAAATAAATACAACTCAACAGTGAATTAAATAGTAAACAAGATATTAATGTACAATAAGTACTTGCTATTGAATTTAAATGAAGTTTTCTACAATAGTTTATGAGCGCTTGAAGTTTACAATCATTTTTTCCACATCTGTGTTATTTGTTTTCCCATATTCTTCATAATGCTTTGATGCTAGTGACAAGATATTCAATGCCTCATGGTTTTTTTCCGACAATAATAATGCGCTGCAGTACTTTGCTCTCAGTTTTTGGAGTATTCCCTTGCTTTCCACAATTCCAATCTTGTTCACGCTCACCATAATAACATTCCAAATGTCGCATAAAAAAACTCCACAATCTTCTACATTTGATGTTGTTCTCCAAGGCATTTTGAGCCTTACTATGCTCGCATACTTTATTGATTTGCTTTGGTTGTGATACCCCATTTTTGTCAAAAAATGACAAAAAAAAATCTCTGCAATATATCATTATGAATATCATATGTAGTTCACTATAAAGAGTGCTATACTTCACTATAATCACAAAAATACTTCACTATATATCATGTATACTTACCACATTTCCAGGTATGCCACCATATTTGATTAATACGTCCTCATCGTCAGTCAGCATTCTTCGAATTGTCAACCACCACTATACTTTTAGTACTAAATCTGAAGCATATGGTATAGTAATGTTCTACCGTACATATTGGAAAGAACACCTACATAGATAATAATAATAATAATAATAATAATAATAATAATAATAATTTCAGAATAAAAACAATTAGTAATATAACAAAGAATCAATTGTGTTCAGTATTTACCAAATCTACATCGTCCCATTTGAAATATAGAATTTGTTCAACCTCAGTTTGTAAATTGTCACAGAATCTATCAAATAGAGTCATGAGGTAGACCCCATAAGGTCGGTCAACAATTGTATACAACTGAAAGATGAGACAAGTCAAATCTGGATGGAAATAATTGAAAATGATAGGTTCTGGGAATAAAATGATAGTTTCAGTGGGTAAAATGATAAACTTACTAGTTGCACTTGATATAATTATAGTTGCACTTGATAAAATGATTGTTTCAGAGGATAAAATGATAGTTTCAGGGAATAAAATGATAGTTTGACTTTATATAATGACATAAATCGTTTAACACACTGAAATCTTTTGTGTATTAGGAGAGAAACTTCCTGATGCTGCTGCTGATGAAGATGATAGACAAGCATATATATAATCATGCTTTATAATGAACATATACCATGCAATTTATTTTTCAAAATTTATATTATTCTTACGGATGGGTATGTTGTGAAAAAGAGGTGCCTTGATGAAGATAGAGCCCTGTATCCTTCCATATTGTTCAAATAAGAAGCCCATGCACTGATCACACCAACTTCTATTAGCGTACGTGGCAATAGTGAACAGAATTCTCTTTTTGTTACCGTTATGACATTATCATCATACACTATGGCGTCCCTGTTCAAATATGTGTGTGTGTTAGCACATCTTTTGTATATTTCTCTTCTAAATCAAAACTATAATATAAATCTTACTCATTTGATTCATATGTTGTCATAATCCACAAAAAGATTTGTGACTCCTTCAACGTAAACTTGGTTTTGGCCTGGACCATCCTCCCTATTTGTTCAATCCTAGCAGTTGCCTGTCAGGGTAAGAATGATATGAAAACTTCACTATATAAGACATATAGTTCACTTCATGTTTGTTAAAAGTGTTGGTGAATGGATGAGATATATCATTGCTTAACACTTACCATGTCTGGATTGTAAACTACTATTTCGGTTGAGGGATTATAATCATTTGTCTCCTGCAAAAAGTGAAATGTGATATAACATAAGAATAAAAACTCAAAAAAGTAAATAAATTGTTTCCCAAATCTTCAACGTATTGGTTTCTTTCCCAAGTTAATATCAGGCAAAATTGATGTGCCTTCATTCACTAATTTGCATTTTTCATCATGGGCTTCCATCACTTTTTCCATAAGCTTGTGTCATGTTTTCAATTTGCTTAGACACAGCTTGGTCCCCTTGATCAACCTCCACACCAACCATCTTTAGTGCATTTATAGCTGCAACTTTGAAGCAATTGGTGTCGTTGGTATTTGCTGGAGCATCCTTTATATACCTCATCATTTTACTAATAGCATCTGCAGCCTCCCTAATTGAACTTTTAATTTCATCACACGAAAGAACTTTATAACTAATATCTTTAACACTCTTTCCTTTATCCTGTTTCTTTCTGGCAAGCATTTCTTCTTCATCGTTGGTTTGTGACCTCCCACGCTTTGAGGCTGGAAGACATACAAAAAAGTGGTCAAATTAATGAATACACACTTAATATAGCTCAAAATTATACACTGAGATACTAAATAATGATAAACTTCTTCGCATAAACCGCTGATTTAGAATATAAAAACCGCTGAGTTAGGATATGGAACAAGGTATGAAGTAAATTCGAAGAAAATTCATCATGATGTAATATGTAACTATAAATCTACACTAAAAAACTATAGAATCTAAAAAAAAGGGTAATCGCAGGCAAAATGATAAAATCGAGCAAAAACAAAAGTGAAATAAGTAAAAAACTTCATCCAACCTTTCTTCGATGATCCTTGAGCGTTTTCCGACGTCATTTTAAAGAATTTGGATGGATTTACCTTCGAAACTGAAGAAACTACGGTTTGAATGCGATCGGAGAGTTTGGAAGCGATTCGGAGGGTTTGGAAGCGATTTGAAGGGTTTGAGTGTCAGATAAATTAAATTTAGTGTCTAGTTCACGTTTTCTATCGACGCGCCAATTTGAAAACAAAATGACAATTTTGCCCTTATATATTTTATAAACAAAAGTATCATTTTATCAATTCAAAGTATCATTCTATCAGTCAGAAATATCATTTTATCGGCTCAGAGTATCATTCTATCCGGTAAAACTATGATTTTGTCAACTTAGAGTATCATTCTATCGGCCAAAGTATCATTTTATCAACTCAGAGTATCATTCTATAAGTCAAAACTATCATTTTATGCAGTAAATCTAACATTTATAAACAAAAGTATCATTTTATCAACTCAAAGTATCATTCTATCAGTCAGAAATATCATTTTATCGGATGCAAGTATCATTTTATCATTTTATCCGGCAAAACTATGATTTTGTCAACTCAGAGTATCATTCTATCGGCAAAAGTATCATTTTATCAACTCAGAGTATCATTCTATCAGTCAAAACTATCACTTTATGCAGTAAATCTAACATTTATAAACAAAAGTATCATTTTATCAACTCAAAGTATCATTCTATCAGTCAGAAATATCATTTTATCGGCTGCAAGTATCATTTTGTCATTTTATAGGTTAGAAATATGATTTTATCTACTGCAAATAACATTTATCATTTTATAAACTCGGAGTATCATTCTATTCTGCAAAACTATCATTTTATATAGTAAACCTAACATTTATAAGCCAAAAGTATCATTTTATCAACTTAAAGTAACATTCTATTCGGCAAAACTATCATTTTATCATTTTTTTATCATTTTATCAGCTTATATGCCATTTCTTCAGCTTATATTTCATTTTATAAGGTTAGATTATCATTTTATCAGGTTAAAGTTTCATTTTATGACGAATGTATCATTTTATAAACAAAAGTATCATTTTATCAATTCAAAGTATCATTCTATCAGTCATAAATATCATTTTATCGGGTCAGAGTTTCTTTTGTCATTTTATCCCGCAAAATTCAGAGTATCATTCTATCAGAAAAAGTATCATTTTATCAGCTCAGAGTATCATTCTATCAGTCATAAATATCATTTTATCGGGTCAGAGTTTCTTTAGTCATTTTATCCCGCACAATTCAAAGTATCATTCTATCGGCAAAAATATCATTTTATCAACTCAGAGTATTATTCTATCAGTCAAAACTATCATTTTATGCAGTAAATCTAACATTTATAAACAAAAGTATCATTTTATCAACTCAAAGTATCATTCTATCAGTCAGAAATATCATTTTATCGGATGCAAGTATCATTTTGTCATTTTATCCAGCAAAACTATGATTTTGTCAACTCAGAGTATCATTCTATCGGCAAAAGTATCATTTTATCAACTCAGAGTATCATTCTATCAGTCAAAACTATCATTTTATGCAGTAAATCTAACATTTATAAACAAAAGTATCATTTTATCAACTCAAAGTATCATTCTATCAGTCAGAAATATCATTTTATCGGCTGCAAGTATCATTTTCTCATTTTATAGGTTAGAAATATGATTTTATCTACTACGAGTAACATTTATCATTTTATAAACTCGGAGTATCATTCTATTCGGCAAAACTATCATTTTATATAGTAAACCTAACATTTATAAGCCAAAAGTATCATTTTATCAACTTAAAATATCATTCTATCCGGCAAATCTATCATTTATCATTTTTTTGTCATTTTATCAGCTTATATATCATTTTATAAGGTTAGATTATCATTTTATCAGGTTAAAGTTTAATTTTATGACGAATGTATCATTTTATAAACAAAAGTATCATTTTATCAATTCAAAGTATCATTCTATTAGTCAGAAATATCATTTTATTGGATCAGAGTATCACTTTGTCATTTTATCCCGCAAAATTCAGAGTTTCATTCTATCAGAAAAAGTATCATTTTATCAGCTCAGAGTATCATTCTATCAGTCATAAATATCATTTTATCGGCTGCAAGTATCATTTTGTCATTTTATAGGTTAGAAATATGATGTTATCTACTGCGAGTAACATTTATCATTTTATAAACTCAGATTATCATTCTATCCGGCAAAACTATCATTTTATATAGTAAACCTAACATTTATAAGCCAAAAATATCTATCATTTTATCGGCTGAAATTATAATTTTGTTGGCTGAAAGTATTAGTTTATATCAAATGGCTTCAATCTGCCTTCTCATTGAATCTACCACAATTTCTTGAATCATGATGACCCATCTCATGACATTTACCACACCGTCGTTTTGGCTTATTTGCTTTCTTTATTGCACTCTCCCTCTTTGATACCCTGTCACTAGCCGATCCTTTGGTACGAACAACATCTGGAGGATGTACATCAATTACATCAGGTACTGTCATTCCATAAAAATTCTCAACCATCTTTTTCTTTTCAATGACTGAAGGTGTTGCACAATTTCCAAATATATGCTCTTCCAAATCATCAAGACCAGCACATAACAAAGACAGATGATCCATACTTCCCTCAGACTTTTGGACTAATCGATAAAAGTTGGAGAACAACTTTTTCTTAACTTCCTGCTTTTCATCCAAATCTGCAAGGTAAAAGATAACATTATTACAATAAATACTATCATTTCAATGACTGAAAAATAGAGTTTTTACAAATAAGGTTAAAATTGGAGCTCACGTTCAAATGATAGTTTCTCCTCAAATGGTAGACCATGGGTTGCCTTTAGTAAAGATCTCTTCAACCACCTTTGACCAAAATATTTCTCAGAATTGAGATTAGCAGACTTATTCTTCAACAAACAAAATATATGACAGCATAACAAACCAATTCTGGAAAACTTCTTACAACTACAGTCGAATGTGTCTTGCTTACAATCATACTTAACATCCCATGTTCTACCATATTGGTCATTGACCTTATGCATCTTGATGTTATCCTCAACAGTTATTGAAACAATCTCACATACCATACTTATTTCATTTTGTACATGTTTGAAAATAGAATCAGCGTAGATTGTAGATGCATGCTTCTCAATAGGCAATTGGGTTGACAAATCAGTAATAGTTGAGTAATCCAAGTAGTTCAATCGTGAATTGGCATTCCTTTGATCTCCCACAGCACAGTTAAAGAAATTGATGAACTGTACAAGATTTGCACGAGGCTTTGTGTAGTTTTTAAAAAAGCTATTCTCTAATTCAGACATCGATGTAGTCCTAAGAAGCGACCCCATGGGAAAATCTCGAAAATAAGTAGGAACCCAGAATTCTCTATCTTCAAACATTGATCCAAACCAGTGGACGTCTTCTAATCCATACCGTTCCATAATATCATTCCATATTATATCAAACTCATCAGGCTCTAACAAATCAGACCAAACACATGCATTAAACTCTTTTTTGAAATCTTCACTACCAAGCAAGGATTTGGGCAACTTATCTGGCACCTTAACCATAATATGCCACATGCACCATCGGTGCCTTGTTTGTAAAAGTACTTGTTGAACAACAAGTTTCATCCCCCAATCTTGATCAGTGATAATCATTTTGGGTGCAACCCCCATACATCGAACAAAACAGCCAAACAACCAAGAATATGAGTCTCTACCTTCACTTGATAACAATCCAGCTCCAAATGTAACTGCTCTGGAATGGTTATCTTTTCCAGTCAATGTAGCAAAAATCATGCAATACCTTCAAAATATAACATAAAAATGAGTTATATTTTCATGCATACAGAAAAGTATCAGTTATCAACTATAACTATCATTTTATCAGCAAAAAGTATCATTGTATCCACGGAAATATAATTGTATCAGCAAAAAGGTATCATTGTATCAGCAAAAAGTATCATTTTAGGTCTATTAGCAACAAAAGTAATATACCTTTTAGTGTTGTATGTTGAATCAAATGAAATTATATCTCCAAACATATGATAATTTCGTCTTGAAATAGCATCAGCCCAGAAGAGTTTAGTTAACTTTCCATGAGATCCTATCTCAATTTCATAATAGAAGGCATCCGATAATTCCTTTTGAGAACTCATATAATCAAAAATCATTTGAGAACCTGAACCATCAATATTGGACATAATATCACGATAACCATTTCTAATATCAATAATATCACATCCAACATTTTCAGGTCTACCCATTATCTCCTTCAAAAGCTTGAATGTTTGAGTGGGACCAATATTACACCTGCCACAATCCTCCATAAAACTTCGATGGATAGGATCCAGACTGCGATTGGCCGTAATAAAATGCCTATGTTCATCCGCAACCATTAAGTGATTATGATATTCAACAAACTGATAAAACTCATACCCGCTGCTAATACCATCTGAAAAATATCTCAAGTTGAGCTTAGCAAGACATTCACACCTAAACGACCGACTCCTACGCTTCTTAACAGACACTTCAGTTGATTTGGATGTATGACCAGGTATAAAACTCTTAGAGCCTTGTCTGCCGCCAGCCAAATACTGCCACTTAATAATACCATGAACTGATTTGTTGCCCAGTTTACGAATGCCAAAATCAACTGAACGGGCATAGTGTTCATAGAAACCAGATGCTTCTACTAATGTATTGAATTTCATACCAATCATTGGCTTCAAAGCATCATCACAAACAGGAATGTACAAACCTACAAATCAGTAAAAGTATCATTTTATCAACTCAGAGTATCATTTTATTAGGAAAACTATCATCAGAAAAAGTACCATTTTATAAACTCAGAATGTCATTGTATCCGGCAAAACTATCATTTTATGCTGCAAACCTAAAATTTATAAGCCAAAAATATCATCTTAACACATAATCGGCACAATACCATAATATACAAACCTACAAAGCAGTAAACGTATCATTTTATCAACTCAGAGTATCATTTTTATAAGGTTACTGTCATTTTATCCGCTTAAATTATCATTTTATCAGGTAAAAGTATCATTTTATTAAACAAAAATGTCATTTTATACACCAAAAATACCTATCATTCTATCTGCTGAAAGTATCATTCTATCCGGCAAAACTATCATTTTATCATTCTATCCGGCAAAACTATCATTGTATGCATGAATGTACATATCTACAAATCAATAAAACTATCATTTTATCAACTCTGAGTATCATTCTTGTAACATCCCAAATTTTTGCGAATTTTATTTTAGTATGTCGATTGGAAATTTCATTTATGGAATTAAATTGTTGCTACGGGATTGAGTTTGATTTTGTGGAATAAATTGTCATGGATGTTTTGGAATGAAGTGCTTTATATTTTTTTTATGTGGAGGATCAATTTAAATAAAATCATGCATTTAGTTCTAGCCAAGTAAAGTGGCTATTGTCGGCCCCTCCAATTATTGGAAATTTTATTCTTTCTTGGATTTGATTAATTGTTTAGGGATATTCATCCAAATTAAATCCAAATCAAATTATCCCTAAATTGTGCTACATGAAATTCGAAGTCTAAACTATTATTTTTGTGAGTTTCGAATATTCTCTATTTTAATTAGGAGGATGAATTAGTTCCTTTGATTTAATTAGTACCTTGTTGATTTCCTTAGTTATTTTTAAATCCAATTAAATCTTGCCACATTTTATTCCCTCACCCCAAATTAACTTAAGAGTTGAATTATTTCCTTGTGACTAATTAAACCAATTTTCAGCCCCCCTATTTGTAGAGGATAAAATATTTGTTTCTTATTTTGTGGAATTTCTTTATTCAAATAAATACCCAATTTATTACCCATGTCTAATTTATTGGGGATGTGAATATTTTCCTTCTATTGTGTCTCCATCCCACATGTTTTTTTTGGCTTAATTTCCTTGTTGAAATTTATTTAATTATTGTCTATTTTATGGGAGTCTTTTCTTATAAAGAAATTACCAAATTTAAATCCTATTCTATTTAATTGAGGATTTAAATAATTTCCTTGTGCACATCATCAAAATTTTCGCCCTTCCCCATTATTTTCCTACTTGGAGATTTAATTTATTTTGTTCCCTTGTTTATGGATTATTCATTGCTTTATTTCCTAAATTGTGGATCTATTTCTCTCCAAGTAAATACCAAATAATTCCTTGTTAATTCCCAACCATAATTTTTCGAAAATTATGCTTCTTTTAATTGTGGGATTTTAATTATTGGCCCATATTTTATTCCCCCACAATTAATTAAATTTTGGATTTAACCTAGAACTATAAAATCACCTAAACTAAACCCTAGCCCCCATTTTTCTTCCTACCCTAGCCGTCCACCCCCTCTCTCCCTCTCTCACACGCCTCTCCTCTCCCTCTCCATATTCTCTCCAAAAATCCACCATTCATCCTTGTTCTTGCATCCGTTAGAGTTGATTTTCAAGAGTTTCCGACGAATCGCATCAAATTATTGTTTCCACTGATTCGTTTTATCAAGAAAGGTATATTTGATTCATTCTCCATCATTCTTTTCATTTAACCCTTGTTCTTGAACCCTACATGCATATAGTGAGTGTAGGAATCATAGATCGCAAAATTTATCGGTGGGAATTTGTGTTTGCATGAGAACTTATATGAATATGCGTTTTTGAATGAGGTTATGTGGAGTCTGATTTGAATCCTTGGTGAATAATGTGAGTTTATGTGAGAGCATGATTGTGAGAAACTTTTAAGCATGATTGTGTGTTATAAGCATGAAAAATTGTGTTTGGATGATTGAGGAAGAAACCCTAATTTCGAAATTCATAAGCCTGAAATCTGTGATGTTTGGACAGTGGATTCCGACGTGTTTTTGACCCATCAAACGATTGAATTTTGACACGCAATTTTAACTGATTAAGATTTAAGGTGCTTTCTGTGTTGTGTGTAAATTTCAGCCCTTTTTGATGAAATATGAAATTTTAATAAATTTTTGAAGTTGGCTACGCAATTATGCCAAAAACTTGTATTCTCGCCCAGAAAGTTTCGTTTTCTATTCTACCGACCAAATGACCTCCTTTTGATGTGAATTTTGAACTAGATGAAATTTGAATTGTCTTCTAAGTTTTGCGAAAATTTCAGCCTCATTGGACATCGGATCAATTTTTGGTAAATTTTAAAATGGAACTGCACAGTGCTGCCAGAATTTTTGTGTTCCGACCAGAGAGTTACATTATTGTTTTGACTGACCAAATGACGTGATTTTGGTGTGGAATTTTAACTGGATGAACTTGAATGTGTCTTCTGTGTTGTGACCAATTCTTAGTCTCATATGAGGTCGTATAGATTTCTGGTGACTTTTACAAACCAACCGCGCAGTTCTGCCAGATTTAATGTTATGTGGAAATATCACTTGTTGCCAAGTTTGAGTGAATTATATGATGCATGTATGATTTAAGAATGTATCCTATGACGTGATTATGTGTGACACGTTGAGAAATATTATGGCATGTTTTCCTTATGTTGATGAATGTTGGGATAGGTAAATTTAAGAGAATGATAAAATGAACGATAGGACATGCATGATAATATAATTTGATGGAAGGCTAATTGTGTTGTCGTTGGCAAGGGTGATTGGGTATACGTGAGCTTGAGGAACGAGGGTTGCCATAAGTTGGATTTTGTGTTGTTTAAACAATCAAAGTGGGCTTTCTCTTTCAAATCTCTTTATTTTCCGAAAATATGTTGTGGTGTTATAAGGGTGGTTTAACTATTATGTCGTGCCATGTTGTTTTTGGTTTATGAGATTGTTGCCTGATGCCTAGTTCGTCTGAGCTTGCTCCGTTAGGCTATATGGCTGTGTTGTGAAACGAATTCGGGTCTGAGTAGGGCCGCAAACCCTATCAGGCTGTGTACACTGGTGGGATCGTGAGCCGTCCTTGCTAGTCGGCCGGTCTCGTGGGCGAATAGTGTGGCCACACTTTCGTCACACTGTGATATGATGATTGTGATTGATGAATTGATGTGAAAAGTGGGGAGATAAATTGTCTGGCCAGACTTGAAATATTTTTGTGTTCTCGTGATATTTCTTACTACATATAAAACTCGAGATCACTGGTATGGATGACATAACTATATTAAAATGTTTTCAGCATGAGCCCATTGAGTACAACAAGTACTCAGCCCTGCATATTCTTTTTCTTTATGTGCAGGTTGAGCGGGATGTTGCGGAGGATGTTGAGTTGGCCTAAGAACTTAGGATGCGTTGTGTCTTCATACATAGGCGTTATCCTCGCCTCTCTTTAAACCTTATTTCCGCTGCTATATTTTGAACTATGTCCCAAGATTTTAATTTTTTTCGTACTGTGTTTGAGCATGTTTGGTTGTGTTAGGTTTTTAACCGAGTATTTATAATGTTACTTTAAAATGGTGTTTACATGATTTAAACTAAATGGTTCTTTAGAAGTTAATTGGGTTTTTAATATTTATTTTCCCCGCTGCTTCTTTTTTTTAAAAAAATATTTATCATAAGTCGTTTCTAATTAATAGTAAATTATAACCTTAAACTTTTTAAACTAAAATATTTTTCTTCCTTTAAGCTAATTGAGTTTTCGTAAACTGTTATCCTTGTAAGTTGTCATTTTTGTCGTCCCTTGGTCACGATCGCCGCGTTTGTAGTACCCCTAGTATGGGCGGTCGTAACAGAGTGGTATCAGAGCTTTATTCTTTCGCTCTGCTCCGACAGTCTTCTTTTACCTTAAGTCTAGATTAGTGAACCCTATTGACTAGAAGTGTCACGAAGGCTCAACATCCGAAGCATCACGCTCAACCAAGGAAACTGAGGTATGTTTTAAGTTGTTGATGAAATGTGAGAACGATGTATAAAATTTATGATTTGATGAGGATGTTTTGGGCAAAGTATGCATGAGCATGTGATTACGTGATGATGTGATGTTATTATCATGTTGAAATTTGAGTATAAATGATATGATGACATATGTTGAATGTGAGCATGATTGGCATGATGATTTAAAACGAGTGTATTATGTGTGAAAACAATATTGTGATAGTGTGAATCATGTTTTAAGTGATGAATTATGAACGTAAAAGTGTGAGGTACTTTAAGAAAGTGTTGATAGAAGAAAGTATGATGCTATGAACTTTGTTGCAAACATAGAATGCCCAAGATGTCTGTTTGACCGAATGATATCGAACTTAGTTGTTACAACTACAATATCACTTTTCTGAGGGATAAGATAAATGGAAATATGTAGTGCGAATTCGAACTCCATTAGATAATTACAAATTCACCATCGTTTTCCTGAACGATAAAAATAAAAGGAATACGAAGAGACATTACGTACAAAAAGAACTTCAAGAGGAGATGCTAAATGATTTAATCCTACAACGGGGAGAGCTCATACTTGTGATCCAATATGTAAACTCATTCTTGCGTCAAAAGTGGTGATGCAACGAGGACGGCTGTTATAGCACGTTGGGAGCGCGAGTATAATTACAATGTTTTAAGAGAATGGTTTTTATGAGGTGCAAAGAATATTATGAAGATATGGATTCCGACTATAACTATTAGTGGCAACGATACGAAGAATCTCAACCTGGAATCCACAGTTCCTAGAGCGATGTTACCAGTTTTGGCTCGCGAGAGATGAATGAGGAGGTTCAATTTTAATAGCTAGAACGAACTTTTTAATCAACAGTTCTTACTTGGATTCTAAGAAGTTGTCTTTCAGGACCTTTCAAATAATCGTGAGCCCTTGTCTATTTAACGTCTTGTTTCACTCACACTTTGCAAGTAACGCATATTATTCCTTTTCATCCATTGAGTCATAACTCACTTTCAGTTCTTGGAAAATGGAGTTGCCTTCATAACTTTGGACACCTGAATTGATTGTAGTCTTCCTTGACCTATTATTTACGAACAATATTTTGACCTTGTGAGCCTTTGCTATTAAACTTCATCCCTAAGGCTGCTTGCAGTTATGTCCTTCAATATGTTCACATTTCGCAGACATGCTTTCTATGGGATATTCTTCTACGAACTATTTTTCAGCCTTTCATTTTGTAACCATGTCTGCGTCAAAGTTCTTTCTTATAGAGTGAAATTTCTTTGGTTATGTTCCAGTATACGTATCATTTCCATATCAGAACTTTTCTTTCTACAAAACAAAGTTAAGGCCTACATTTTGTACCTTGCCTTAACAAACTCAATCCACTAGATTTTCTTTCAAAACTTCCTTTGACCATGGTAGCCTACTATGAGACTTGAGATTTAATTCGATTCCACTATATATTCATGATCTATCTAATGTTCGTTTAAGCTCCGTGGAGATGATCATAACCAATTGTTGCAAGTTAGTGAGATCCGAAAGAGTCGAACTAGAGATGTTGTCTTCTTGATTAATTCTGCAGCTTTTCTGCTTAAGACACTTTCAGCAGTGTTGCTACAATTTTGAAATCAGTTCATATCCAAGTAAGACTGCTTGATCAATTTTCGAGTTCTTAATGCTAGACTTGGAGGAAAGAGTGAGGTTGAGCTTTTCGAATGCACTTTATGCGGACGTGTTTGTAGACATGTTGATTTGGGTTTGAGGGTGTCTTCACTTGTTGGAGGTTTGATTGATATTGTGCAAACTTGCTCGAACATAGAGTTTGTGTTAGGAGAATTAGAAGTAGTGGCCCAACTTTTGCACGTTATGCCTTTGGAGAACGTAGACATAATTTTGGGAATGGATTGGCTTACCGAGAACCATGCAACGATTCACCGTAAAGAGAGACAGATATCTTTTCAAGCCCCGGGCAAAGAGCCGACTATCTTATATGGGATCTCCATGAACCGAAGAACCTCCATAATCTCCGCATTGCAAGCAACCACGATGATAAGGAAAGGGCGTCCGGCGTATCTTGTGTACTTGAAAGGAGAGGAAAAGAAGGATTTGAGAGTGGAAGACGTGGAAATAGTACGAGATTTTCCCGATGTGTTTCCCGAAGCTTTGCCTGGACCGCCACCCGACAGACAATTAGAGTTCACTATTGATTTGGAACCAGGGTCTGCGCCAGTATCGAAGGCGCCATACCGAATGGCCCCTAAAGAGTTGGCAGAGTTGAAGATTCAGTTGCAAGAACTGTTTGACTTGGGTTTTATTCGGCCTAGTATGTCACCGTGGGGAGCGCCTGTGTTATTCATAAAGAAAAAGGATGGAACGATGAGGATGTGCATCGACTATCGTGAGCTCAACAAGATGACCTTGAAGAATAAGTACCCACTGCCGAGGATTGATGATTTGTTTGACCAACTTCGAGGAGCGGGCGTATTTTTGAAAATGGACCTGAGGTCGGGATATCATCAACTAAAGGTCCAACGAGAGGATGTGCCTAAGACTGCTTTTCGCACTCGTTATGGCCATTATGAATTCGTCGTGATGCCATTTGGGCTGACCAACCCCCCGGCCGTCATCATGGACTTGATGAACCGAGTTTTCCGCGAGTATCTTGACAAGTTTGTGTTAGTCTTCATCGACGATGTTTTAGTGTACTTGAAGAACAAGGAGGAACATGGATGGCATCTACTAACAGTGTTGGAAACGTTGCGAAAGGATAAGCTTTATGCCAAGTTTAGTAAGTGTGAGTTCTGGTTGACTCGAGTGAACTTCCTTGGTCATGTTGTAACGGCAAATGGGATTTAAGTAGACCCAGCAAAGGTCGAGGCCGTGCAGAATTGGAAATCGCCGAAAATGCTGAGTGAAATCCGCAGTTTCTTGGGATTGGCGGGATACTATCGATGTTTCATTGAAGGATTCTCTAAAATCGCGATACCCATGACACAACTGCTAAAGAAGGGAATCAAAGTGGTTTGGACGCCGGAGTGCGAGGCGAGTTTCCAACTGTTGAAGGAGAAGTTGACGACAGCACCGGTTCTAGCCGCGCCGGCAACCGACAAAGACTTCACCGTCTATACTGATGCATCAAAAGTAGGACTTGGATGCATGTTGATGCAAGATGGGAAAGTGATAACATACGCTTCCCGACAGTTGAGACCGAATGAATTGAATTTTCCGGCTCATGATTTGGAGTTAGCAGCAGTGGTGCATGCACTGAAAACTTGAAGACACCATCTCTATGGAGTGAGATGTGAGATATATACGGATCACAAGAGTCTCAAATACTTCTTCGAGCAGAAGGAGCTAAACATGCGACAGCGACGTTGTTATAGATCGTGAAAGATTGTGACTGTGGTATTCACTATCATCCGGGCAAGGAGAACGTAATAGCCGATGCTTTGAGTAGAAAGAACCAACCGCAATTAGCTTATTTCCTAACGTAAGAGGAAGCGTTGATTCACGAATTCTACAGAATGAGATTGGAAATAGTAAAAGCGCCCGAGACAGTAGGAGGAAGTATAGCGACGCTAGTGATTGAGCCAGATTTGAGAACAAAGCTCATAGAAGCCCAACGACGTGATGAGAAGTTGGAAGAATTACGTGTAAAGGTGAGAGCCGAGAAGCTCGATCATTACCGTGACAAGGCGGATAATGCTTTGACGTACGATGGACAATTGTGTGTGCCGAGCGATGAGGCGCTAAAAGATGAGATTTTGAGTGAAGCACACGACACGCCTTACACTGCTCACCCCGGAAGTACGAAGATGTATCGAGATTTGAAGCAACATTTTGGTGGAATGGAATGAAAGGAGACGTAGCGTCGTATGTGGAGCGATGTCTAGCATGTCAACAAGTGAAGGCCTTACACCAACGGCCATATGGGAAATTGCAACCGCTTGAAATTCCCGAATGGAAGTGGGAGCATCTAGCCATGGACTTTGTGACGGGTTTGCCAACGTTACAAAAGGGCAACGCTACGATTTTGGTGATCATCGATCGACTAACTAAAAGCGCGCACTTTTTACCAATTCGAATTACTTATGGCGCGGACAAATTAGCAAAACTCTACATGAATGAGATTGTGCGTTGGCATGGGGTGCCAAAGACCATTGTGTCCGACCGCCATACGAAGTTCACATCAAAGTTTTGGATGAGTTTGCAACGAGAATTGGGCACGCAATTGAACTTCAGCACTGCTTATCACCCGCAATCGGACGGGCAGTCAGAGAGGACAATTCAAACGCTTGAGGATGTGTTTCAAGCCATTGTCTTAGATCGAGGGGAAAGTTGGGAAACTGTTCAACCGTTGGTTGAGTTCGCCTACAACAATAGCTACCAAGCGACGATCGATGTGGCTTCGTATGAAGCCTTGTATGGCAGGAAGTGTCAATCCCCACTTTATTGGGATGAAATTGGCAAAAGGAAGATGTTAGGACCCGACACTATAAAGGAAATGACCGAAATTGTGCATTCAATCCGCGCAAGGATCAAGGAAGCTCAAGATAGGCAGAAGTCGTATGCTGATGTGCGCCGAACGGAGATCAAATTCGATGTTGGTGACAAAGTGTTCTTGAAAGTATCCCCGACTAGAGGAGTTGTGAGGTTTGGAGTGAAGGGCAAGCTGAAACCGCGTTTTGTAGGACCGTACGAGATTATCGACGAAGTAGGTCCTGTAGCATATCGATTGGCGTTACCTCCCAGCTTTGGGAACGTGCACAACGAGTTCCATGTGTCTCAGTTGCGCAAGTACGTGTTCGACCCCAAACATGTGATTCATCAGGAGGAAGTGATCCTAACCCCCAACATGAGCTACGAGGAAAGGCCCGAAGCAATCCTAGATCGGAAGGTGCAAGAGTTACGAAACAAGTCGATAGCATCCGTGAAGGTGTTGTGGAAACACCATGGTCCCGAGGAAGCCACGCGGGAGTTAGAAGATAGAATGAAAGAAAAGTACCCCAAGTTGTTTACGTGAGATGGTCAAATTTCGGGACGAAATTTCTGTTGAGAGAGGAAGGATGTAACATCCCAAATTTTTGCGACTTTTATTTTAGTATGTCGATTGGAAATTTCATTTATATACGGGATTGAGTTTGATTATGTGGAATAAATTGTCATGGATGTTTTGGAATGAAGTGCTTTATATTTTTTTATGTGGGGGATCAATTTAAATAAGATCATGCATTTAGTTCTAGCCAAGTAAAGTGGAAATTTTATTCTTTCTTGGATTTGATTAATTGTTTTGGGATATTCATCCAAATTAAATCCAAATCAAATTATCCCTAAATTGTGCTACATGAAATTCGAACTCTAACCTATTGTTTTATGAGTTTCGAATATTCTCTATTTTAATTAGGAGGATGAATTAGTTCTTTTGATTTAATTGGTACCTTGTTGATTTCCTTAGTTATTTTTAAATCCAATTAAATCTTGCCACATTTTATTCCCTCACCCCAAATTAAGTTAAGAGTTGAATTATTTCCTTGTGGCTAATTAAGCCAATTTTCTGCCCCCTATTTGTAGAGGATAAAATATTTGTTTCCTATTTTGTGGAATTTCTTTTATTCAAATAAAATACCCAATTTAATACCTATGTCTAATTAATTGGGATGTGAATATTTTCCTTCTATTGTTGTGGAAATTTATTTAATTGTTGCCTATTTTATGAGAGTCTTTTCCTATAAAGAAATTACCAAATTATGCTTCTTTTAATTGTGGGATTTTAATTATTGGCCCATATTTTATTCCCCCACAATTAATTAAATTTTGGATTTAACCTAGAACTATAAAATCACCTAAACTAAACCCTAGCCCCCATTTTTCTTCCTACCCTAGCCGTCCACCCCCTCTCTCCCTCTCTCACACGCCTCTCCTCTCCCTCTCCATATTCTCTCCAAAAATCCACCATTCATCCTTGTTCTTGCATCCGTTAGAGTTGATTTTCAAGAGTTTCCGACGAATCGCATCAAATTCTTGTTTCCACCGATTCATTTTATCAAGAAAGGTATATTTGATTCATTCTCCATCATTCTTTTCATTTAACCCTTGTTCTTGAACCTTACATGCATATAGTGAGTGTAGGAATCATAGATCGCAAAATTTATCGGTGGGAATTTGTGTTTGCATGAGAACTTAGATGAATATGCGTTTTTGAATGAGGTTATGTGGAGTTTAATTTGAATCCTTGGTGAATAATGTGAGTTTATGTAAGAGCATGATTGTGAGAAACTTTTAAGCATGATTGTGTGTTATAAGCATGAAAAATTGTGTTTGGATGATTGAGGAAGAAACCTTAATTTCGAAATTCATAAGCCTGAAATCTGTGATGTTTGGACAGTGGATTCCGACGTGTTTTTGACCCATCAAACGATTGAATTTTGACACGCAATTTTAACTGATTAAGATTTAAGGTGCTTTCTGTGTTGTGTGTGAATTTAAGCCCTTTTTGATGAAAAATGAAATTTTAATAAATTTTTGAAGTTGGATGCGCAATTATGCCAGAAACTTGTATTCTCGCCCAGAAGGTTTCGTTTTCTATTCGACCGACCAAATGGCCTCCTTTTGATCTGAATTTTGAACTATATGAAATATGAAGTGTCTTCTGAGTTTTGTGAAAATTTCAGCCTCATTGTACGTCGGATCAAGTTTTGGTAAATTTTTCAATGGAACTGCACAGTGCTGCCAGAATTTTTGTGTTCCGACCAGAGAGTTACATTATTGTTTTGACTGACCAAATGACGTGATTTTGGTGTGGAATTTTAACTGGATGAACTTGAATGTGTCTTCTGTGTTGTGACCAATTCTTAGTCTCATATGAGGTCGTATAGATTTCTGGTGACTTTTACAAACCAACCGCGCAGTTCTGCCAGATTTAATGTTATGTGGAAATATCACTTGTTGCCAAGTTTGAGTATATTATATGATGCATGTATGATTTAAGAATGTATCCTATGACGTGATTATGTGTGACACGTTGAGAAATATTATGGCATGTTTTCCTTATGTTGATGAATGTTGGGATGGGTGAATTTAAGAGAATGATAAAATGAACGATAGGACATGCATGATAATATAATTTGATGGAAGGCTAATTGTGTTGTCGTTGGCAAGGGTGATTGGGTATACGTGAGCTCGAGGAATGAGGGTTGCCATAAGTTGGATTTTGTGTTGTTTAAACAATCGAGGTGGGCTTTCTCTTTCAAATCTCTTTATTTTCTGAAAATATGTTGTGGTGTTATAAGGGTGGTTTAACTGTTATGTCATGCCATGTTATTTTTGGTTTATGAGATTGTTGCCTGATGCCTAGTTCGTCTGAGCTTGCTCCGTTAGGCTATATGGTTGTGTTGTGAAACGAATTCGGCTTTGAGTAGGGCCGCAAACCCTATCAGGAGGTTGTGTACACTGGTGGGATCGTGAGTCGTCCTTGCTAGTCGGCCGGTCTCGAGGGCGAATAGTGTGGCCACACTTTTGTCGCACTGTGATATGATGATTGTGATTGATGGATTGATGTGAAAAGTGGGGAGATAAATTGTCTGGCTAGACTTGAAATATTTTTGTGTTCTCGTGATATTTCTTACTACATATAAAACTCGAGATCACTGGTATGGATGACATAACTATATTAAAATGTTTTCAGTATGAGCCCATTGAGTACAACAAGTACTCAGCCCTGCATATTCTTTTTTTTTATGTGCAGGTTGAGCGGGATGTTGCGGAGGATGTTGAGTTGGCCTAAGAACTTAGGATGCGTTGTGTCTTCATACATAGACGTTATCCTCGACTCTCTTTAAACCTTATTTTCGATGCTATATTTTGAACTATGTCTCAAGACTTTAATCTTTTTCGTACTGTGTTTGAGCATGTTTGGTTGTGTTTGTTTTTTAACCGAGTATTTACAATGTTACTTTAAAATGGTGTTTACGTGATTTAAACTAAATGGTTCTTTAGAAGTTAATTGGGTTTTTAATATTTATTTTCTCCGCTGCTTCTTTTTTTTTAAAAAAATATTTATCATAAGTCGTTTCTAATTAATAGTAAATTATAACCTTAAACTTTTTAAACTAAAATATTTTTCTTCCTTTAAGCTAATTGAGTTTTCGTAAACTGTTATCCTTGTAAGTTGTCATTTTTGTCGTCCCTTGGTCACGATCGCCGCGTTTGTAGTACTCCTAGTATGGGCGGTCGTGACAATTCTATCCGGCAAAACTATCATTTTATCAACTCAGAGTATCATTCTATCCGGCAAAACTATCATTTTATCAACTCAGAGTATCATTCTATCCGGCAAAACTATCATTCTATGCAGTAAACTTATCATTTATAAGCCAAAAGTATCATGTTAACACATAATCGGCAATGCATAATATGTCATTTTGTCAGGTTAAAGTATCATTTTATCAACTTATATGCAAAATTGAAAACATATTCCCGGACACAATTATGCGAGAAATATGAAAACAAAATCTGGAGATTATGGAATAATGAACAAAATCGGAAGAAAATCTGGAGCCTATGTAAATAAAATAGGCGAGGAATATGGAAACAAAATTGCTGAGAAGAGAGAATCGAACTGAGAGAGAGTGAAGGAATGGAGCGAAATTCAGAAATTAAATGTGGGAAATAGCATATTTACCCTCTGCGCCTTTTTATGAAGTAAATCTAAGTTTGAATCTCAGCCACAAGATTAGAAAATATATGTGGTTCAGATTTGCTTATAGAGTTATTACGTGAATTGGGGGTTATAATATTATCACAACTATATATATATATATATATATATATATAGAGTCGTGATCATATGATAACCCCTAAATATCGTAATAACCCTATAACCAAATCTGGACCACACATATTTCTAATCTTGCGGTTGAGATTCAAACTTAAATTTACTTCATAAAAAAAGGCGCGGGGGTAAAACTGTCATTTCTCTCATTTAATTTCTGAATTTTGCCAAATATCACGTAAAATGATAAAATGATAGGTTTATTGCATAGAATGATAGTTTTGAGATTCAAACTTAGATTTACTTCATAAAAAAAATGAGGGGGTAAAACTGTCATTTCCCTCATTTAATTTCTGAATTTCGCCAAATATTACGTAAAATGATAAAATAATAAAATGATAAGTTTATTGCATAGAATGATAGTTTTGCCGGATAGAATGATACTCTGAGTTGATAAAATGATACTTTTGACTGACTGATAAAATGATAGGTTTATTGCATAGAATGATAGTTTTGCCGGATAGAATGATACTCTGAGTTGATAAAATGATACTTTTGACTGACTGATAAAATGATAGGTTTATTGCATAGAATGATAGTTTTGCCGGATAGAATGACACTCTGAGTTGATAAAATGATACTTTTGACTGACTGATAAAATGATAGGTTTATTGCATAAAATGGTAGTTTTGCCGGATAGAATGATACTCTGAGTTGATAAAATGATACTTTTAGCTTATAAATGTTAGGTTTACTGCATAAAATGATAGTTTTGCCGGATAGAATGATACTTTCGGCCGATAGAATGATAGTTTTGCCGGGAAGAATGATACTTTCAGCCGATAGAATGATAGGTATTTTTGGTGTATAAAATGACATTTTTGTTTAATAAAATGATACTTTTACCTGATAAAATGATAATCTAAGGGGATAAAATTACAGAAACCTTATAAAAATGATAGTTTTTCCGGATAGAATGATACTCTGAGTTGATAAAATGATACTTTTAGCTTATAAATGTTAGGTTTACTGCATAAAATGATAGTTTTGCCGGATAGAATGATACTTTCAGCCGATAGAATGATAGTTTTGCCGGGTAGAATGATACTTTCAGCCGATAGAATGATATGTATTTTTGGTGTATAAAATGACATTTTTGTTTAATAAAATGATACTTTTACCAGATAAAATGATAATCTAAGCGGATAAAATGACAGTAACCTCATAAAAATGATGCTCTGAGTTGATAAAATGATATGTTTACTGCTTTGTAGGTTTGTATATTATGTATTGTGCCGATTATATTTGGTTTATTGCCTAGAATAATAGTTTTGCCAGATAGAATGATACTCTGTGTTGATAAAATGATACCTTTGACTGACTGATTAAATGATAATGATATATGTTAGGTTTATTGCATAGAATGATAGTTTTGCCGGATAGAATGATACTCTGAGTTGATAAAATGATACTTTTGACTGACTGATAAAATGATAAAATGAGCGAAATTCAGAAATTAAATGAGAGAAATTTGGATACATAAATTTTATCATGAGCGAAATGACATATTTACCCCCGCACTTTTTTTTATGAAGTAAATCTAAGTTTGAATCTAGACCACATGATTTTAAAAATGTGTGGTCCAGACTTAGTTATAGGGTTATTACGGAAATTGAGGTTATCAATATAATGCACCCCTATATATATATATATATATATATATATATATATAGGGGAGCATTATTCTCCTTTTCAACCAAAACATCATTTCTTCTTCTCATTCGTAGGCGTTAGATCTACTAAACCAACGGTCCAGATTGACAATTCCAATGTGTATCCGTGTTGCATTATGGTACCTGTGTGTGTGCATTATAAGCCTAAAATAGTAATTGTACAATATTAAAACCGCCAGAATTTGGAAAGGCCGTAATTATCGACATTTGAAACTTCCAACTCTTCATTCTCGTCATTAAACATTGAACACCAAATCTGCCAACTCTCCACTCTCTCCACTATCGCCGCTCCCCAAACCCTAGATCTGTGAAAAAATTGCAACGCTTTAGAGTAATCCACCGCAAGTGTCCACAATTTCATCGCACATCCATCGTCGTTCGTAACAACGAAACCCTACCGGCATCAGGGTGCGTTTCTGTGCTTTATTTATTGCGTTTGTGCGATACCTATACCGTGAAACAGCGACAAATGTGGCAGGACAATAAATTCTCACCGGAATTTATAGATTTGGGTCTAAAAGCATGAATTTTGATGGCCGACTGTGTTATATAGTCTGTGTTGACATTGCTCTGTATCCGAATGGGTTTCATTTAATCTGGTTATGCGAGCATTGTTTTTTAATTTTGATTTCGTTATTGCCAAACAGATATAATATGCCTAAGCGAGGACATCCACGCTCACAACCATCCCAAGTTGCAGGTAAATTTACGGCTCTGCTTTTGGAATTCAATATCTTATAGGTCGATTTTGTGGTACGATTGTTCCATGTTTGCTTAATGCAGTATGTCTATATGTAAGCGTCATTATGTGCATTATATGATGCATTATGTAGGCTGTGCTGATTATAACTGACTAGATTCAGACAATATTATACTTATGAATTAACTATGTTGTTCTATGCATTATGTAACATAATATTTGCATTATGCTGTTGATATTATGTAGTAATACGGGGAATGATTATGTGGTTTAAGCAACTCTGTCAAAGTTTACATATTGGTATTGTGTGGTGTGGGAGGTGCATTATGATTCCGTAACAATGCATTTGGTGGAGTGTATGACTGAGCATGAGTTGCAGACTTGATATGGTATACTAGTCTTCGTGTGTATTACATGTGCATTTGTAGGTGTACACAACGCATTATGTTTACATGTAAGTGCCATTATGTTCCTTAACTGATGCACTATGTAGTGTGGTGTTTATGGTTAAGCTTTACACTTATGCACAATTATGTGTATGCATTATTTATTGTGGTCTATGCAGTATGTTACTTGATATCTGCATTATCTGCTTTGGCAAACGCATTATAGGTAGTATTTTTTGCAAGATATGTTGTACCTGAACGGGTACTGATTCTGTGGTGTAAGCAACTCTGTCAAAGTTTACATATTGTTATTGTTTGGTGTGGGAGGTGCATTATGAATCCGTGTTTATGCATTTGGTGTAGTGTGTGGCTGGCCTTGAGTTTTAGTGTTGATATGGTATACTAGTCTTTGTGTGTATTACATGTGCATTATTGGGTGAACTCAATGCATTATGTATATATGTAAGTGGCATTATGTGGCGTAACTTATGCATTATTTAGGGTGGTTTTTTGTTAAGCACTACACTTGGGCACAATTAATTTTGTGCATTATCTATTGTGGACAGAGCATTATGTTTCATGATATCTGCATTATTCTGGGTATAATATGTATTAAAACGTGTTGTGACTCTGTCAAAGTGTGCATATGGTTATGTTTTGGATTATTTATTTTGGAATGTGCATTATATATCATATATTGTGCATTATGATGTCTTTAGCAGGCATAAATACGTTAAGTGGCTTAGATGTTTAAGAAACTCAGACAAGCTTCAATATGGTTACTCCTGCGTTTGGGTAGTGCATTATGAAGCTGTGATGTATTGTTGACATTGGTTACTAGTTATTTGGTGTAATACGTATGCATTTTTTGGTGTACAAAATGCATTATGTCGTATTATAGTTGCATTATGTCGAATACATTTTGCATTATAAAAGAGTATAATGAGGAGAATAGGAAGCACAGCAGAGGTGTTGATTGTATTTGTTAATTTACTCACATTAAAAACAAAGATCCAGGTTGTTGATTAAATGGATAAATATGTTTATATTATGGTAAAAAGTGCATTATTTGCTTTATCCAAAGCATTATAGGTAATACTTTTTGCATTATATGTTCTTACTGAAGCAGAGTCTTTATTGATGTACGTGTCAAACCTTATACATGTCATATGATGCTGAATTTGAAATTGGTGATACTTTTCTAATTTGTTGTTTTGTTTGGTAATATCAGACCAGCAGCTTAGGGACGAGATAGACGAAGCAGTGGACAACATTATACCAGTAGCGTTAGCAAAAAAATTCAGAGATAGGTTGGCTGATGTTGGCCCAGTCATGTCTAGAAATGAGGTAGAGCCGAAGCAACCTACTGGTCGAAAAGGTGATCGACTCTACTGTCGTCGTACGCCGTCTGAATTTCTGAAATGCTTGAAGCAGTTGAATCCTAGGCAGAGAAGGTCGGTGACTGAAATTGGATTTGCGGGAGTTCTTGACTTTGACATCAAGGAGATCCTGGGATATCTTGCATACTGGGTGTTGAACGCCCTTCATCTAGCACGATGCAAAATTAAGCTGGCGGGCGGGGAATACCTCACACTAGACGAGGAAGATGTGCACTTGACGTTGGGGTTCCCACGAGGCCCTAAACAAATCACAATGCCCGAGGATAAACAATCAAATTTTGCCTTCAACGACATCGTGGCAGAGAGGTGTCAAAAGGGTCGCTTTAAGTTGACACCAAAGGACATTGCACAACTCATGATGGCTGAGGTCGATGGGGGAGAAGAGTTCAAGAAGCTCTTCATGTTCCTTCTAGAAAATGCATTAATAGAGACTCCGAGTGACGGCCACTGCAAACCCAAAATTCTTCATTTCATCGACAAGGTAGATGACATTAGAAATCTGAACTGGTGTGGGTACGTTCTATCCGTCCTTGAGGCCACGCACCCAAGCTGGGCAAATGGACAATCTTTGTTGTTCTCCTTGACTTTGTGGTTGATTTGTGAATTTGATACTGAAGTTTTTTGCACCATTAAGATGCGTGTTAGGAGTTGACAATGTTTTTGGAATATGTAGTATGAATGGATTACAAGTAATTATTCAAACTTATAATACGTGCATTACTTTTATTTCTTTGTGCATTATTGTTAAAGATGATTGCATTATTTAGTAATAATGCATATTACATCCCACATAATGTAAATGACACGATACATTATGCATCGTGTACAACAAACAACGCACAAATACATTATACAGTACCATAATGTAGGGGGTTGTAAAATATGTTATTTGATTTACGACTTTCTTTAAGCAAAGCATTTACAACTCGTTTAGTTTTTTGCGTACTTTTGTAATTGGTTTATTATATTAGTGAAGCATCACCGTCCATATCAGCAAAAAAAATTGACATTACTTATGTTATGGGATGCATTGTTTTTGGAAAAGGGGATATAGTTACGTAGAGTAGAAATGCATATTATTTATTTAAAAGAGTGCGTTATGCATCAACAAATTCTGTGTGACTTACTGTTTTGATGTTGTGCATTTACTTAAAGGATCCTCAATGTATTCCACGTTATGTAAAATAACACAGTATATAATGCACGGTATAACACAAATAATGCACTTATTCAGAAATATATTATGTGCAGTACGTTTGTTTATGTAGTGCATTATGAATACTTATTAAACCATTATTTACAATATATTATGCATTATGAGATTTATCCTGATTATATGCGTAAATTGATTTTGTGTAGTCCTTTACAGGCGACTAATTGTTTACTGTCTTACGTACTTTTGTATTTGGGAGATTACATTTATCCGGGTTATTTGTGCATTATTTAACTAAAATCGTACATTATGCATTAACAAATGTTCATTATTTTGCAGGCAGTAGGGAACATAAGTATCCATGGCGTCATTGAGTTAACTACACACATATATACAGTACTCTGACTTATATATAATCCAATAATTAACCAACAAATTCTACTAATGCAACAACCACCTGTTTCAACATATAACAGTACGTCAACAAATTTGAACAACATTACTAATAGAGCCCAATCAAAAGCTGTGAAGCACTGTTTAAATAACATAACTCAAGCAGTTCTTTTACCCTTGCGCGCATCTTTCTCCATCGTCATCTCTTTAAGCAGTGGACAGTTCCTGGAGTCGTGATGACCCATCTCATCGCTCGCCTTACACCGTCTAAGAGGCCTTGTCGCATCCTTTATTGGCTTCTCTCTCTTTGAAATCAGACGACTCGCAGAGCTGCTGGCGTGACCCTTCGTCTTCACGACATCCGGAGGATGAACCGCAACAGATTATTAAACTAGAAACTACTAACCTATATTTAAGACCTAAAGGAATAAGGCATACTAGCGGTCCTTCAAATATTCGTATAACCTATACACTGCGCATAACGGATTATGCATTATACAGTCAATACAATGCATTAGGAATATTCATTGGGTGCATTATTTAAACAAAGTTTAGAAAGTACAATATGTACAGTGGAATCTTACGAGATTTATTTTTAGGTCGAACTCAAGCTATTCTTATATACTATACCCTAGCCCCTAGGATTAATAAACCCTAACGGGACACAAGAAACGTGTGATAAACATCAATACTATAACCCGATATTTATACCCTATACAGCGCAGCACACTTATATGAATTATATAGTGAAAAATTTTCATTAGACTTCATCAAATTGTGCATTACTTGTAGCGTTTAAAACGGACAAGCCGAGACCTAAACCATGAAGGAATGTTTCATAATCAGTATCGCTCATTCTTTACTCAATCCTATACATTGCAATAACCCTACACTAATTCTCTTGCCCCCAAAATTGGGTAACCACAAGCAATGCCAAGAACCCTAATGGAAAACAACTGAAACCTGGCCAAATTTATTTCCCAATATATGAAAACACATGAAATACGTGCCCAATAAGCAGCACAGGCAGATTTACAGATCTGAATTGTTATTCATACCTCCGATACCTAGACATCTACACGCACACAGAGAACAAAACAATTGAATTACCTTCTTCCATTATTGATGGGAAAATGATTGCAACAACGCCGGCGAACCAATACGGTAAGACCTAGAATCCGGTAAACGAGACTTGACAATTGCAACGTCGGAAAAATTTTATGAAAATTGCAAACATGGAAGAAGGAAAAATTGCGTCTAACTGCGTGAGAAAAAATAAAAGGCAAGATCATGAAGGGAGTAAATCATGGATATTTCCATAACCACCAACAAATTGTTTCTCAATTATACCCTTCTGCGTATTAAACATGATTAAAATGTAATATTTAATTTCAAAATTTTCGGCCATTGGATGGAGAAAATACACGGTTCAGATCAAGAAGGAAAAATGAATACATCCCTATATATATATATATATATATATAGAGTTGTGATCATATGATAACCCCTAAATCACGTAATAACCCTATACCCAAATCTAAACCACACATATTTTCTAATCTTGTGGGTGAGATTCAAACTTAGATTTACTTCATAAAAAAAAGCGCGGGGGTAAATATGTCATTTCCCTCATTTAATTTCTGAATTTCGCCAAATATAACGTAAAATGATAAAATGATATATGTTAGGTTTATTGCATAGAATGATAGTTTTGCCGGATAGAATGATACTCTGAGTTGATAAAATGATACTTTTGACTGACTGATAAAATGATATATGTTAGGTTTATTGCATAGAATGATAGTTTTGCCGGATAGAATGATACTCTAAGTTGATAAAATGATAATTTTGACTGACTGATAAAATGATATATGTTAGGTTTATTGCATAGAATGATAGTTTTGCCGGATAGAATGATACTCTGAGTTGATAAAATGATACTTTTGACTGACTGATAAAATGATAAAATGATATATGTTAGGTTTATTTCGTAGAATGATAGTTTTGCCGGATAGAATGATACTCTGAGTTGATAAAATGATACTTTTGACTGGCTGATAAAATGATATATGTTAGGTTTATTGCATAGAATGATAGTTTTGCCGGATAGAATGATACTCTGAGTTGATAAAATGATACTTTTGACTGACTGATAAAATGATAAAATGATATATGTTAGGTTTATTGCATAGAATGATAGTTTTGCCGGATAGAATGATACTCTGAGTTGATAAAATGATACTTTTGACTGACTGATAAAATGATAAAATGTTATATGTTAGGTTTATTGCATAGAATGATAGTTTTTCCGGATAGAATGATACTCTGAGTTGATAAAATGATACTTTTGACTGACTGATAAAATGATAAAATGATACTTAAAAAAGATTTTACGTATTTAAATGAGCAAAATTTGTATATCATGGGAAATAAGATTTTACGTATAACTGAACCTCATACATACGTGTAACTGAACCTCATACATCTGTATATCATGGGAAATAAGATTTTACGTATTTAAATGAGCGAAATTTGGATACGTAAATTTAATCATGAGCAAAATTCAGAAATTAAATAAGCGAAATGACATATTTACCCTCTGCGCCTTTTTTATGAAGGAAAGCTAAGTTTGAATCTAGACCACGTGATTTTAAAAATGTGTAGTCCAGATTTAGTTATAGGGTTATTACGGAAATTGGGGTTATACACCAAAAATACCTATCATTCTATCGGCTGAAAGTATCATTCTACCGGGCAAAACTATCATTCTATCGGCTGAAAGTATCATTCTAACCAGCAAAACTATCATTTTATGCATTATTACTAACATTTATAAGCTAAAAGTATCATTTTATCAACTCAGAGTATCATTCTATCCGGAAAAACTATCATTCTATGCAATAAACCTAACATATATCATTTTATCATTTTATCATTTTATCAGTCAGTCAAATCAGAGTATCATTATATCCGGCAAAACTATCATTCATTACAATAAACCTACCATTTTATCATAAAACAATAAACGTATCATTTTATCAACTCAAAGTATCATTTTTATAAGGTTACTGTCATTTTGTCACGACCGCCCATACAAGGGGTACCACAAACGCGGCGATCGTGACCGACATGCATGGACGACAACTTAAAAGAACAACTTGATTAAAAGATTTTAAGGTTATATTTTTTTTTTGAAAGGACATAAGGTAAAATAATTTTTTTAAAAAGGACAACGGGAAAAATTAGACTTAAGAAAGCACAACAGTTAAGTAATTAAGGTAAAGCAAGCGTTAACTGAAATCCCGAAAAATACCATTTCAAAAGACAACGTAAACACAAGTTTAAAACCTAACACCACCATACATGTTCCAAACACAAGACGAAAAGCTTAAGGTCTTAAGACATAATTCAAAACATAGCAGCGGATAAATAAGGTTCAAGGAGAGTCAAGGATCACGCCTATGTATGACGACACAACGTATCCTAAGGTCTCTAGCCAGCTCAACATCCACCGCAACATCCCGCTCAACCTGCAAAATTTTAAAAGAAATTGCAGGGCTGAGTACTTGTTGTACTCAATGGGCTTATGCCGAAAACATTTTAATAAGTTATGTCATCCATACCAGTGATCTCGAGTTTTAGACAATACGAAAGCATCACGAGAAACACAAAAACGTTTCATAGACTGGCCAGTCAAATAATCTCCCCATTTTCTCAACAATCCATCAATCACAATCATCATTCCATGTGCGACGAAAGTGTGGCCACACTATTCGCCCACGAGACCGGCCGACTTGCAAGGACGGCTCCCGATCCCACCAGTGTACACAGCCTGATAGGGTTTGCGGCCCTACTCAGACCCGAATTCGTTTCACAACACAGCCATATAGCCTAACGGAGTAAACTCAAACGAACTAGGCATCAGGCACACAATCTCATAACAAAACAGTCCATGGCATGACATAACAGTTAAACCACCCTTATATCTCCACATAATATTTTTCGGAAAAGTAAAGAGGTTTGAAAGAAAGCCCACCTCGTTCTCTTAGCAAAATCACAACCCAACTTAGCAACTCTCGATCCTCGAGTTCACGATAACACAACACCCTTGTCAATGACAACAAAAGTCAGCTTTCTACACTGACATTTTACTATGCATGTCCTATCGCTTTCTCTCTCATCGTTTTCCTCAATTCCCAACCCAACATACATCACAAAGGTGTAAAACACACGTAACACATTTCAACTTATCGCAAGTGATTTCAACATTTAAACACGTCCCTGGGACATACATGCATCATATAATACTTTTAAACTTGAAACTAGGTGTCATTTAATCAAGTCAGAAAACTGGCAGAATTGCGCGACCGTTTTGTAAAAATCACTTTAAATTCACCCGACCTCAAAACATGCTAATTTTTGGTCACGATACAGGGGACACATTCAAGTTCATCCATGAAAATTTTCATATCGAAATCACGTCATTTAGTCAGTCATATCACGTATTGAACTCTCTGGTCGGAACAGACGATTTCTGACAGTATTGCGCAGTTAATTTGAAAAATTCACCATAATTTCATACGATGCCCAAAAAGGCTGAAAATTTAACACAATACAGAAGACACATCAAATATTCATATAGTTCAAGAATTACGTCAATCGGAGTTCATTTGGTCAGTCAAACAGAAAACGAAACTTTCTGGTCGAGAACACACGTTTCTGGCAGAATTGCGCAGTCGACTTCAAACATTTTTCAAAAATTCATTTTTCCACAAAACAGGCTGAAATTTACACGAAACACAGAAAACCCCTTGATAATTACTCAGTAAAAATTTCATATCAAAATTCAACCGTTTGATAGGTCAATTACAGATCCGAAGCTACTGGTCGAAACGTCGCAGATATCAGACTCTCAATTTCGAAATTAGGGTTTCTTTCCCAATCATCCAAACACAAATTCTCATGCTTATAACACACAATCATGCTTGATAAGACTCTCTTAAACATGTTTGCACATAAACTTACATCATCCACCAAGATTCAACAAATTTCACATAAACTCAAATCAAATCGCATAACTATCAAAGTTCTCATACAAACTCAATTTTTCCCCGATTAAATTTCCGATCTACGATTCCTACACCCACTACATGCATGTAGGATTTAAGAACATGGTTCAAATGAGAAGAATGAGGAAAAGTGAAGCCAATATACCTTCTTTGACAAAAACAAATCGGTAGAAGCAATAAACGACACGATTCGTCGGAGATACTTGAAAATAGGCTTCAACGGATGCAAGATCAAAGCTTGAATGGAGGATTTTTGGAGATGGGAGTGTGGGGGAGGAAGAAAAACGTGTGGGAGAGGGAGAGAGGAGAGGGAGGTGGCGAAATTTTGAGGCTAGGGTTAGGGTTTAGTCTATTTTATGTACTAGGTTTAATTCACACCCAAATAATAATTAAATTGAGGGAGAAATAAAAGAAAAAAAAAAAAATCCCACAATTGTGTAGCAAAAGTAGGCGTGTGGTTTTGGGGTTTGAAAGTCAAAATTTGTTGATTTAATTACAAGGAAAAAAAATAGCAATATTTACTTGGAGAGAATATATTCATAATTTAGGAAATAAAAATAATGAATACAAGGGAACAAATAAATTAAATCTCCAAGTAGGAAATAATAGGAGGGGGCCGAAAATTATAGGGTAATTGCACAAGGAAATTATTTAAATCCCCAATTAAATAGAATAGGATTTAAATTAGGTAACTTCTTTATAGGAAAAAGGCTCCCATAAAATAGTCAATAATTAATTAAATTCCCACAAGGAAAATAACAGTATGGGGCGTGTGACATGGACGGGAAGTAGTAGAAAAATATTCACATCCCCAATTAAATAGAATAGGAATTTATTTGAATAATGAAGGATTCCACAAATTAGGAAACAAATAAGATATTCCCCAAATTTTATTGGAGAGGGCCGAAATTGCTAGGCTAAATAGCCAAGGAAAATATCCCAACTCTCTATTTACTTTGGATGAAGAAATAAATATATCATAATTTAATTGGATTTAATTCAAAAGAAGAGAGTCAATAAAGTACCAATTAAATCAAAGGAAAAAAAAATCCAATCTCCTATTGGAGATTTTCGAAACTCCCAAGGACAAATAAAATGGAGTTCGAATTTCATGTAGTACAATTTAGGAGTCATTAGTTTGGATTTAATTTGGATTAAAGTCCCGAAACAATTAATTAAATCCACAAAAAGAAGTACTATCTCAATAATTAGGAATGACCGGAAATATCAATTAATTGGCTCGAGAAAGGATTAATGCATGATCCTATTAACCTTTTCCCCACATTGGGCAACGATAAAATCTCGAGCTCATCATTCCACAATTACCACGACAATTTATTTCACGCAAAGCACTTAATCACATAAAACCAAGTTTCATAAATTCCACAATTCCAATCACGTAATAAAAAGGGTCACAAAAGTTTGGGATGTTACATCCTTCCCCTCTAAACAGAAATTTTGTCCCGAAATTTGGTCGTCTTCCATAAACAATTCGGTGTACTTCTCTTTTATCCCGTCAGTCCTTGTTGGTTTGCTGCTCCTGCCCTTCATTTCCTTTTAGCGCATACGCCCTAGCTTGCTGTGGGGCCACCTGTCGAATGGGTTGTGGTTGTTGTTCCCCATGTCCCTGCCTATTCCACATTCCTCCTTTGTTGTTATTTGGGCACTCTCGAGACATGTGCCCATTTCCACCGCAGGCATAACACCGAATGCCTCCAACTCGGCACTCCCCAGCGTGACGCTTGGAGCACCGATTGCAGTAGGGTGCCTTCTGTTGATTCGCTCTCGGCTGTGGCATGGCTTGTCGGTCGTAGTCTTGAGTCCGGCGGGAAGTAGAATGGTGTCGCTTGTTGTCATAAGGAGCTCGGTTGTCTTCCCACTTTCTCTTGTCTCGATAATTCGGTTGAGGTGTTGGTGGAGTAGGATTCGCTGCCGTCTCGTCCTTAGATAGTGCTTCTTCCACATCTAAAGCGCAACTTAAAATTTCGGAGTAAGAGATCCCTCTGCGGCTGGCCACGGCTACCCTTATCTCTGGTCTAAGGCCAGAACGAAATTTTGCGGCCATCTTCTCATCGGTGTCCGCTAACTCGGGCACATATCGGGTCATTTCACAAAGAGCACGGTCGTACTCCGTCACCGTCATGTTTCCCTGTTTCATGGTGTGGAACTCCACTATCTTCGCCCGTCTATAGCTCATGGGAATGTACTTGTCGTACACCTCTTCCTTGAATCCTTCCCATGTGAGCGCCTCGCGGCGAGCAGGATTCATAGTTCTTCGTTTAGTTTCCCACCAAAAATCGGCAGGCCCAGTCAGTTGATAAGTCACGCAAGCCAGACGTTCTCTATCGGTGCATCCCATGAAGTCAAAAATACGCTCGAGGTCGCGTATCCAAGCCTCTGCTTTCGGGGGTTCTCCCAGTCCGTCAAACTTTGGAGGATTTTCCTTTCGGAAGGCCTTAATGTATTCTCTCTCTTGAGGTTGAGCTGGGGGTGGTGGTGGAGGTGGGGGTTGATTCCCGACACTTCCCTCTGGTTGTTCCTCCATGTCGTTCTCCACTTGTGGGCCACGTCGGCGTCTTGATGGCATTCTGGTCCGAAAGACAAGTTAGCATCGTTGTTAGTATTCGTTGTTATCAAAATCGTAACTTCCTTTCAATCGTCGCCCTCTGACACTATAGTGAGCGCCCCTGGTGTGCGGGTTGTTTTATCCGTGCCATCTATGCGAAGACGAAGGTTTTCCAACATATATTTTATCTCGTTATTTGTGATAGATTTAGGGTTCGTCAAGCATCATCAAATTTGAGGCCGTTCTAAGGCTTCCTATGTTCACATGCTTACGTCATAACACTTTCACACACATAGCCCATACTTAAGTCATTAGGCCAATCTTGCTCATGTCTCACATAATCATACCATAACAATATCACATTCAAACACGTGTTTAGATCATCTTGACAATCATGCTCATACTCAACAAAATCATACTATCACAACATTATTTCCACATAAGGCACGTGTTTAGATCATCACACAAATCATGCGCACACGTATTCATACCATATCGATATCACGTTTACACATACAATACATATCTTAATCATCACGTCAATCATACTCGTATTCCACGCCATCATGCTATTACAACATCATACTCACGCACCTAACACATGCTTAAGTTATCATGCTCATCATGCTCGTATAATCATTCCATCACAATTCATCCTCACGCATATCGTTCATTCGCATGCATAAACTAGTCAAATGTCATATCATATCATTATACACTTCATACATCAATCTCGCTTCTCATATATAAATCTCGCATACTTCCAACAATTTACACATACCTCACTTTCATCGGTTGAGCGTGATGCTTTGGGTGTTGAGCCTTCGTAACACTTCTAGTCAAATAAGGGTTCACTAACTTAGACTTAAAGTGAAAGAAGACTCTCGGACCAGAGCGAAAGAACAAAGCTCTGATACCACTTTGTCACGACCGCCCATACAAGGGGTACCACAAACGCGGCGATCGTGACCGACATGCATGGACGACAACTTAAAAGAACAACTTGATTAAAAGATTTTAAGGTTATATTTTTTTTTTGAAAGGACATAAGGTAAAATAATTTTTTTAAAAAGGACAACGGGAAAAATTAGACTTAAGAAAGCACAACAGTTAAGTAATTAAGGTAAAGCAAGCGTTAACTGAAATCCCGAAAAATACCATTTCAAAAGACAACGTAAACACAAGTTTAAAACCTAACACCACCATACATGTTCCAAACACAAGACGAAAAGCTTAAGGTCTTAAGACATAATTCAAAACATAGCAGCGGATAAATAAGGTTCAAGGAGAGTCAAGGATCACGCCTATGTATGACGACACAACGTATCCTAAGGTCTCTAGCCAGCTCAACATCCTTCGCAACATCCTGCTCAACCTGCAAAATTTTAAAAGAAATTGCAGGGCTGAGTACTTGTTGTACTCAATGGGCTCATGCCGAAAACATTTTAATAAGTTATGTCATCCATACCAGTGATCTCGAGTTTTAGACAATACGAAAGCATCACGAGAAACACAAAAACGTTTCATAGACTGGCCAGTCAAATAATCTCCCCATTTTCTCAACAATCCATCAATCACAATCATCATTCCATGTGCGACGAAAGTGTGGCCACACTATTCGCCCACGAGACCGGCCGACTTGCAAGGACGGCTCCCGATCCCACCAGTGTACACAGCCTGATAGGGTTTGCGGCCCTACTCAGACCCGAATTCGTTTCACAACACAGCCATATAGCCTAACGGAGTAAACTCAAACGAACTAGGCATCAGGCACACAATCTCATAACAAAACAGTCCATGGCATGACATAACAGTTAAACCACCCTTATATCTCCACATAATATTTTTCGGAAAAGTAAAGAGGTTTGAAAGAAAGCCCACCTCGTTCTCTTAGCAAAATCACAACCCAACTTAGCAACTCTCGATCCTCGAGTTCACGATAACACAACACCCTTGTCAATGACAACAAAAGTCAGCTTTCTACACTGACATTTTACTATGCATGTCCTATCGCTTTCTCTCTCATCGTTTTCCTCAATTCCCAACCCAACATACATCACAAAGGTGTAAAACACACGTAACACATTTCAACTTATCGCAAGTGATTTCAACATTTAAACACGTCCCTGGGACATACATGCATCATATAATACTTTTAAACTTGAAACTAGGTGTCATTTAATCAAGTCAGAAAACTGGCAGAATTGCGCGACCGTTTTGTAAAAATCACTTTAAATTCACCCGACCTCAAAACATGCTAATTTTTGGTCACGATACAGGGGACACATTCAAGTTCATCCATGAAAATTTTCATATCGAAATCACGTCATTTAGTCAGTCATATCACGTATTGAACTCTCTGGTCGGAACAGACGATTTCTGACAGTATTGCGCAGTTAATTTGAAAAATTCACCATAATTTCATACGATGCCCAAAAAGGCTGAAAATTTAACACAATACAGAAGACACATCAAATATTCATATAGTTCAAGAATTACGTCAATCGGAGTTCATTTGGTCAGTCAAACAGAAAACGAAACTTTCTGGTCGAGAACACACGTTTCTGGCAGAATTGCGCAGTCGACTTCAAACATTTTTCAAAAATTCATTTTTCCACAAAACAGGCTGAAATTTACACGAAACACAGAAAACCCCTTGATAATTACTCAGTAAAAATTTCATATCAAAATTCAACCGTTTGATAGGTCAATTACAGATCCGAAGCTACTGGTCGAAACGTCGCAGATATCAGACTCTCAATTTCGAAATTAGGGTTTCTTTCCCAATCATCCAAACACAAATTCTCATGCTTATAACACACAATCATGCTTGATAAGACTCTCTTAAACATGTTTGCACATAAACTTACATCATCCACCAAGATTCAACAAATTTCACATAAACTCAAATCAAATCGCATAACTATCAAAGTTCTCATACAAACTCAATTTTTCCCCGATTAAATTTCCGATCTACGATTCCTACACCCACTACATGCATGTAGGATTTAAGAACATGGTTCAAATGAGAAGAATGAGGAAAAGTGAAGCCAATATACCTTCTTTGACAAAAACAAATCGGTAGAAGCAATAAACGACACGATTCGTCGGAGATACTTGAAAATAGGCTTCAACGGATGCAAGATCAAAGCTTGAATGGAGGATTTTTGGAGATGGGAGTGTGGGGGAGGAAGAAAAACGTGTGGGAGAGGGAGAGAGGAGAGGGAGGTGGCGAAATTTTGAGGCTAGGGTTAGGGTTTAGTCTATTTTATGTACTAGGTTTAATTCACACCCAAATAATAATTAAATTGAGGGAGAAATAAAAGAAAAAAAAAAAAATCCCACAATTGTGTAGCAAAAGTAGGCGTGTGGTTTTGGGGTTTGAAAGTCAAAATTTGTTGATTTAATTACAAGGAAAAAAAATAGCAATATTTACTTGGAGAGAATATATTCATAATTTAGGAAATAAAAATAATGAATACAAGGGAACAAATAAATTAAATCTCCAAGTAGGAAATAATAGGAGGGGGCCGAAAATTATAGGGTAATTGCACAAGGAAATTATTTAAATCCCCAATTAAATAGAATAGGATTTAAATTAGGTAACTTCTTTATAGGAAAAAGGCTCCCATAAAATAGTCAATAATTAATTAAATTCCCACAAGGAAAATAACAGTATGGGGCGTGTGACATGGAAGGGAAGTAGTAGAAAAATATTCACATCCCCAATTAAATAGAATAGGAATTTATTTGAATAATGAAGGATTCCACAAATTAGGAAACAAATAAGATATTCCCCAAATTTTATTGGAGAGGGCCGAAATTGCTAGGCTAAATAGCCAAGGAAAATATCCCAACTCTCTATTTACTTTGGATGAAGAAATAAATATATCATAATTTAATTGGATTTAATTCAAAAGAAGAGAGTCAATAAAGTACCAATTAAATCAAAGGAAAAAAAAATCCAATCTCCTATTGGAGATTTTCGAAACTCCCAAGGACAAATAAAATGGAGTTCGAATTTCATGTAGTACAATTTAGGAGTCATTAGTTTGGATTTAATTTGGATTAAAGTCCCGAAACAATTAATTAAATCCACAAAAAGAAGTACTATCTCAATAATTAGGAATGACCGGAAATATCAATTAATTGGCTCGAGAAAGGATTAATGCATGATCCTATTAACCTTTTCCCCACATTGGGCAACGATAAAATCTCGAGCTCATCATTCCACAATTACCACGACAATTTATTTCACGCAAAGCACTTAATCACATAAAACCAAGTTTCATAAATTCCACAATTCCAATCACGTAATAAAAAGGGTCACAAAAGTTTGGGATGTTACACATTTTAACCCCTTAGATTATCATTTTATCATGTAAAAGTATCATTTTATTAAACAAAAATGTCATTTTATACACCAAAAGTACCTATCATTCTATCGGCTGAAAGTATCATTCTACCCGGCAAAACTATCATTCTATCGGCTGAAATTATCATTCAAACTTAGATTTACTTCATAAAAAAAAGCGCGGGGGTAAATATGTCATTTCCCTCATTTAATTTCTGAATTTCGCCAAATATAACGTAAAATGATAAAATGATATATGTTAGGTTTATTGCATAGAATGATAGTTTTGCCGGATAGAATGATACTCTGAGTTGATAAAATGATACTTTTGACTGACTGATAAAATGATATATGTTAGGTTTATTGCATAGAATGATAGTTTTGCCGGATAGAATGATACTCTAAGTTTATAAAATGATAATTTTGACTGACTGATAAAATGATAAAATGATATATGTTAGGTTTATTGCATAGAATGATAGTTTTGCCGGATAGAATGATACTCTGAGTTGATAAAATGATACTTTTGACTGACTGATAAAATGATAAAATGATATATGTTAGGTTTATTTCGTAGAATGATAGTTTTGCCGGATAGGATGATACTCTGAGTTGATAAAATGATACTTTGGACTGGCTGATAAAATGATATATGTTAGGTTTATTGCATAGAATGATAGTTTTACCGGATAGAATGATACTCTGAGTTGATAAAATGATACTTTTGACTGACTGATAAAATGATATATGTTAGGTTTATTGCATAGAATGATAGTTTTGCCGGATAGAATGATACTCTGAGTTGATAAAATGATACTTTTGACTGACTGATAAAATGATAAAATGATATATGTTAGGTTTATTGCATAGAATGATAGTTTTGCCGGATAGAATGATACTCTAAGTTGATAAAATGATAATTTTGACTGACTGATAAAATGATAAAATGATATATGTTAGGTTTATTGCATAGAATGATAGTTTTGCCGGATAGGATGATACTCTGAGTTGATAAAATGATACTTTGGACTGGCTGATAAAATGATATATGTTAGGTTTATTGCATAGAATGATAGTTTTGCCGGATAGAATGATACTCTGAGTTGATGAAATGATACTTTTGACTGACTGATAAAATGATATATGTTAGGTTTATTGCATAGAATGATAGTTTTGCCGGATAGAATGATACTCTGAGTTGATAAAATGATACTTTTGACTGACTGATAAAATGATAAAATGATATATGTTAGGTTTATTTCGTAGAATGATAGTTTTGCCGGATAGAATGATACTCTGAGTTGATAAAATGATACTTTTGACTGGCTGATAAAATGATATATGTTAGGTTTATTGCATAGAATGATAGTTTTGCCGGATAGAATGATACTCTGAGTTGATAAAATGATACTTTTGACTGACTGATAAAATGATAAAATGATATATGTTAGGTTTATTGCATAGAATGATAGTTTTACCGGATAGAATGATACTCTGAGTTGATAAAATGATACTTTTGACTGACTGATAAAATGATATATGTTAGGTTTATTGCATAGAATGATAGTTTTGCCGGATAGAATGATACTCTGAGTTGATAAAATGATACTTTTGACTGACTGATAAAATGATAAAATGTTATATGTTAGGTTTATTGCATAGAATGATAGTTTTGCAGGATAGAATGATACTCTAAGTTGATAAAATGATAATTTTGACTGACTGATAAAATGATAAAATGATATATGTTAGGTTTATTGCATAGAATGATTGTTTTGCCGGATAGGATGATACTCTGAGTTGATAAAATGATACTTTGGACTGGCTGATAAAATGATATATGTTAGGTTTATTGCATAGAATGATAGTTTTGCCGGATAGAATGATACTCTGAGTTGATAAAATGATACTTTTGACTGACTGATAAAATGATATATGTTAGGTTTATTGCATAGAATGATAGTTTTGCCGGATAGAATGATACTCTGAGTTGATAAAATGATACTTTTGACTGACTGATAAAATGATATATGTTAGGTTTATTTCGTAGAATGATAGTTTTGCCGGATAGAATAATACTCTGAGTTGATAAAATGATACTTTTGACTGGCTGATAAAATGATATATGTTAGGTTTATTGCATAGAATGATAGTTTTGCCGGATAGAATGATACTCTGAGTTGATAAAATGATACTTTTTGACTGACTGATAAAATGATTAAATGATATATGTTAGGTTTATTGCATAGAATGATAGTTTTGCCGGATAGAATGATACTCTGAGTTGATAAAATGATACTTTTGACTGACTGATAAAATGATAAAATGATATATGTTAGGTGTATTGCATAGAATGATAGTTTTTCCGGATAGAATGATACTCTGAGTTGATAAAATGATACTTTTGACTGACTGATAAAATGATAAAATGATACTTAAATAAGATTTTACGTATTTAAATGAGCGAAATTTGTATATCATGGGAAATAAGATTTTACGTATAACTGAATCTCATACATACGTGTAACTGAACCTCATACATCTGTATATCATGGGAAATAAGATTTTACGTATTTAAATGAGCGAAATTTGGATACGTAAATTTAATCATGAGCGAAATTCAGAAATTAAATAAGCAAAATGACATATTTACCCCCTGCACCTTTTTTATGAAGGAAGGCTAAGTTTGAATCTAGACCACATGATTTTAAAAATGTGTAGTCCAGATTTAGTTATAGGGTTATTACGGAAATTGGGGTTATACACCAAAAATACCTATCATTCTATCGGCTGAAAGTATCATTCTAACCGACAAAACTATCATTCTATCGGCTGAAAGTATCATTCTATCCGGCTAAACTATCATTTTATGCAGTAAACCTAACATTTATAAGCTAAAAGTATCATTTTATCAACTTAGAGTATCATTCTATCCGGAAAAACTATCATTCTATGCAATAAACCTAACATATATCATTTTATCAGTCAGTCAAATCAGAGTATCATTATATCCGGCAAAACTGTCATTCATTGCAATAAACCTACCATTTTATCATAAAGCAATAAACGTATCATTTTATCAACTCAAAGTATCATTTTTATAAGGTTACTGTCATTTTAACCCCTTAGATTATCATTTTATCAGGTAAAAGTATCATTTTATTAAACAAAAATGTCATTTTATACACCAAAAATACCTATCATTCTATCGGCTGAAAGTATCATTCTATCGGCTGAAAGTATCATTCAAACTTAGATTTACTTCATAAAAAAAAAGCGCGGGGGTAAATATGTCATTTCCCTCATTTAATTTCTGAATTTCGCCAAATATAACCTAAAATGATAAAATGATATATGTTAGGTTTATTGCATAGAATGATAGTTTTGCCGGATAGAATGATACTCTGAGTTGATAAAATGATACTTTTGACTGACTGATAAAATGATATATGTTAGGTTTATTGCATAGAATGATAGTTTTGCCGGATAGAATGATACTCTGAGTTGATAAAATGATACTTTAGACTGACTGATAAAATGATATATGTTAGGTTTATTTCGTAGAATGATAGTTTTGCCGGATAGAATGATACTCTGAGTTGATAAAATGATACTTTTGACTGGCTGATAAAATGATATATGTTAGGTTTATTGCATAGAATGATAGTTTTGCCGGATAGAATGATACTCTGAGTTGATAAAATGATACTTTTGACTGACTGATAAAATGATAAAATGATATATGTTAGGTTTATTGCATAGAATGATAGTTTTGCCGGATAGAATGATACTCTGAGTTGATAAAATGATACTTTTGACTGACTGATAAAATGATAAAATGTTATATGTTAGGTGTATTGCATAGAATGATAGTTTTTCCGGATAGAATGATACTCTGAGTTGATAAAATGATACTTTTGACTGACTGATAAAATGATAAAATGATACTTAAATAAGATTTTACGTATTTAAATGAGCGAAATTTGTATATCATGGGAAATAAGATTTTACGTATAACTGAATCTCATACATACGTGTAACTGAACCTCATACATCTGTATATCATGGGAAATAAGATTTTACGTATTTAAATGAGCGAAATTTGGATACGTAAATTTAATCATGAGCGAAATTCAGAAATTAAATAAGCAAAATGACATATTTACCCCCTGCACCTTTTTTATGAAGGAAGGCTAAGTTTGAATCTAGACCACATGATTTTAAAAATGTGTAGTCCAGATTTAGTTATAGGGTTATTACGGAAATTGGGGTTATACACCAAAAATACCTATCATTCTATCGGCTGAAAGTATCATTCTACCGGGCAAAACTATCATTCTATCGGCTGAAAGTATCATTCTATCCGGCTAAACTATCATTTTATGCATTATTCCTAACATTTATATGCTAAAAGTATCATTTTATCAACTCAGAGTATCATTCTATCCGGAAAAACTATCATTCTATGCAATAAACCTAACATATATCATTTTATCAGTCAGTCAAATCAGAGTATCATTATATCCGGCAAAACTGTCATTCATTGCAATAAACCTACCATTTTATCATAAAGCAATAAACGTATCATTTTATCAACTCAAAGTATCATTTTTATAAGGTTACTGTCATTTTAACCCCTTAGATTATCATTTTATCAGGTAAAAGTATCATTTTATTAAACAAAAATGTCATTTTATACACCAAAAATACCTATCATTCTATCGGCTGAAAGTATCATTCTATCGGCTGAAAGTATCATTCAAACTTAGATTTACTTCATAAAAAAAAGCGCGGGGGTAAATATGTCATTTCCCTCATTTAATTTCTGAATTTCGCCAAATATAACCTAAAATGATAAAATGATATATGTTAGGTTTATTGCATAGAATGATAGTTTTGCCGGATAGAATGATACTCTGAGTTGATAAAATGATACTTTTGACTGACTGATAAAATGATATATAAAATTATATATGTTAGGTTTATTGCATAGAATGATAGTTTTGCCGGATAGAATGATACTCTAAGTAGATAAAATGATAATTTTGACTGGCTGATAAAATGATATATGTTAGGTTTATTGCATAGAATGATAGTTTTGCCGGATAGAATGATACTCTGAGTTGATTAAATGATACTTTTGACTGACTGATAAAATGATAAATTGATAGATGTTAGGTTTATTGCATAGAATGATAGTTTTGCCGGATAGAATGATACTCTGAGTTGATAAAATGATACTTTTGACTGACTGATAAAATGATAAAATGTTATATGTTATGTTTATTGCATAGAATGATAGTTTTTCCGGATAGAATGATACTCTGAGTTGATAAAATGATACTTTTGACTGACTGATAAAATGATAAAATGATACTTAAATAAGATTTTACGTATTTAAATGAGCGAAATTTGTATATCATGGGAAATAAGATTTTACGTATAACTGAATCTCATACATACGTGTAACTGAACCTCATACATCTGTATATCATGGGAAATAAGATTTTACGTATTTAAATGAGCGAAATTTGGATACGTAAATTTAATCATGAGCGAAATTCAGAAATTAAATAAGCAAAATGACATATTTACCCCCTGCACCTTTTTTATGAAGGAAAGCTAAGTTTGAATCTAGACCACATGATTTTAAAAATGTGTAGTCCAGATTTAGTTATAGGGTTATTACGGAAATTGGGGTTATACACCAAAAATACCTATCATTCTATCGGCTGAAAGTATCATTCTACCGGGCAAAACTATCATTCTATCAGCTGAAAGTATCATTCTATCCGGCTAAACTATCATTTTATGCATTATTCCTAACATTTATATGCTAAAAGTATCATTTTATCAACTCAGAGTATCATTCTATCCGGAAAAAACTATCATTCTATGCAATAAACCTAACATATATCATTTTATCATTTTATCAGTCAGTCAAATCAGAGTATCATTATATCCGGCAAAACTATCATTCATTGCAATAAACCTACCATTTTATCATAAAGCAATAAACGTATCATTTTATCAACTCAAAGTATCATTTTTATAAGGTTACTGTCATTTTAACCCATTAGATTATCATTTTATCAGGTAAAAGTATCATTTTATTAAACAAAAATGTCATTTTATACACCACAAATACCTATCATTCTATCGGCTGAAAGTATCATTCTATCGGCTGAAAGTATCATTCAAACTTAGATTTACTTCATAAAAAAAAAGCGCGGGGGTAAATATGTCATTTCCCTCATTTAATTTCTGAATTTCGCCAAATATAACCTAAAATGATAAAATGATATATGTTAGGTTTATTGCATAGAATGATAGTTTTGCCGGATAGAATGATACTCTGAGTTGATAAAATGATACTTTTGACTGACTGATAAAATGATATATAAAATGATATATGTTAGGTTTATTGCATAGAATGATAGTTTTGCCGGATAGAATGATACTCTAAGTTGATAAAATGATAATTTTGACTGATTGATAAAATGATATATGTTAGGTTTATTGCATAGAATGATAGTTTTGCCAGATAGAATGATACTCTGAGTTGATTAAATGATACTTTTGACTGACTGATAAAATGATAAAATGATATATGTTAGGTTTATTGCATAGAATGATAGTTTTGCCGGATAGAATGATACTCTGAGTTGATAAAATGATACTTTTGACTGACTGATAAAATGATAAAATGTTATATGTTAGGTTTATTGCATAGAATGATAGTTTTGCAGGATAGAATGATACTCTAAGTTGATAAAATGATAATTTTGACTGACTGATAAAATGATAAAATGATATATGTTAGGTTTATTGCATAGAATGATAGTTTTGCCGGATAGGATGATACTCTGAGTTGATAAAATGATACTTTGGACTGGCTGATAAAATGATATATGTTAGGTTTATTGCATAGAATGATAGTTTTGCCGGATAGAATGATACTCTGAGTTGATAAAATGATACTTTTGACTGACTGATAAAATGATAAAATGTTATATGTTAGGTGTATTGCATAGAATGATAGTTTTTCCGGATAGAATGATACTCTGAGTTGATAAAATGATACTTTTGACTGACTGATAAAATGATAAAATGATACTTAAATAAGATTTTACGTATTTAAATGAGCGAAATTTGTATATCATGGGAAATAAGATTTTACGTATAACTGAATCTCATACATACGTGTAACTGAACCTCATACATCTGTATATCATGGGAAATAAGATTTTACGTATTTAAATGAGCGAAATTTGGATACGTAAATTTAATCATGAGCGAAATTCAGAAATTAAATAAGCAAAATGACATATTTACCCCCTGCACCTTTTTATGAAGGAAAGCTAAGTTTGAATCTAGACCACATGATTTTAAAAATGTGTAGTCCAGATTTAGTTATAGGGTTATTACGGAAATTGGGGTTATACACCAAAAATACCTATCATTCTATCGGCTGAAAGTATCATTCTACCGGGCAAAACTATCATTCTATCGGCTGAAAGTATCATTCTATCCGGCTAAACTATCATTTTATGCATTATTCCTAACATTTATATGCTAAAAGTATCATTTTATCAACTCAGAGTATCATTCTATCCGGAAAAACTATCATTCTATGCAATAAACCTAACATATATCATTTTATCAGTCAGTCAAATCAGAGTATCATTATATCCGGCAAAACTGTCATTCATTGCAATAAACCTACCATTTTATCATAAAGCAATAAACGTATCATTTTATCAACTCAAAGTATCATTTTTATAAGGTTACTGTCATTTTAACCCCTTAGATTATCATTTTATCAGGTAAAAGTATCATTTTATTAAACAAAAATGTCATTTTATACACCAAAAATACCTATCATTCTATCGGCTGAAAGTATCATTCTATCGGCTGAAAGTATCATTCAAACTTAGATTTACTTCATAAAAAAAAGCGCGGGGGTAAATATGTCATTTCCCTCATTTAATTTCTGAATTTCGCCAAATATAACCTAAAATGATAAAATGATATATGTTAGGTTTATTGCATAGAATGATAGTTTTGCCGGATAGAATGATACTCTGAGTTGATAAAATGATACTTTTGACTGACTGATAAAATGATATATAAAATGATATATGTTAGGTTTATTGCATAGAATGATAGTTTTGCCGGATAGAATGATACTCTAAGTAGATAAAATGATAATTTTGACTGGCTGATAAAATGATATATGTTAGGTTTATTGCATAGAATGATAGTTTTGCCGGATAGAATGATACTCTGAGTTGATTAAATGATACTTTTGACTGACTGATAAAATGATAAATTGATAGATGTTAGGTTTATTGCATAGAATGATAGTTTTTGCCGGATAGAATGATACTCTGAGTTGATAAAATGATACTTTTGACTGACTGATAAAATGATAAAATGATACTTAAATAAGATTTTACGTATTTAAATGAGCGAAATTTGTATATCATGGGAAATAAGATTTTACGTATAACTGAATCTCATACATACGTGTAACTGAACCTCATACATCTGTATATCATGGGAAATAAGATTTTACGTATTTAAATGAGCGAAATTTGGATACGTAAATTTAATCATGAGCGAAATTCAGAAATTAAATAAGCAAAATGACATATTTACCCCCTGCACCTTTTTTATGAAGGAAAGCTAAGTTTGAATCTAGACCACATGATTTTAAAAATGTGTAGTCCAGATTTAGTTATAGGGTTATTACGGAAATTGGGGTTATACACCAAAAATACCTATCATTCTATCGGCTGAAAGTATCATTCTACCGGGCAAAACTATCATTCTATCAGCTGAAAGTATCATTCTATCCGGCTAAACTATCATTTTATGCATTATTCCTAACATTTATATGCTAAAAGTATCATTTTATCAACTCAGAGTATCATTCTATCCGGAAAAAACTATCATTCTATGCAATAAACCTAACATATATCATTTTATCATTTTATCAGTCAGTCAAATCAGAGTATCATTATATCCGGCAAAACTATCATTCATTGCAATAAACCTACCATTTTATCATAAAGCAATAAACGTATCATTTTATCAACTGAAAGTATCATTTTTATAAGGTTACTGTCATTTTAACCCATTAGATTATCATTTTATCAGGTAAAAGTATCATTTTATTAAACAAAAATGTCATTTTATACACCAAAAATACCTATCATTCTATCGGCTGAAAGTATCATTCTATCGGCTGAAAGTATCATTCAAACTTAGATTTACTTCATAAAAAAAAGCGCGGGGGTAAATATGTCATTTCCCTCATTTAATTTCTGAATTTCGCCAAATATAACCTAAAATGATAAAATGATATATGTTAGGTTTATTGCATAGAATGATAGTTTTGCCGGATAAAATGATACTCTGAGTTGATAAAATGATGCTTCTGACTGACTGATAAAATGATATATAAAATGATATATGTTAGGTTTATTGCATAGAATGATAGTTTTGTCGGATAGAATGATACTCTAAGTTGATAAAATGATAATTTTGACTGATTGATAAAATGATATATGTTAGGTTTATTGCATAGAATGATAGTTTTGCCAGATAGAATGATACTCTGAGTTGATTAAATGATACTTTTGACTGACTGATAAAATGATAAATTGATATATGTTAGGTTTATTGCATAGAATGATAGTTTTGCCGGATAGAATGATACTCTGAGTTGATAAAATGATACTTTTGACTGACTGATAAAATGATAAAATGTTATATGTTAGGTTTATTGCATAGAATGATAGTTTTGCAGGATAGAATGATACTCTAAGTTGATAAAATGATAATTTTGACTGACTGATAAAATGATAAAATGATATATGTTAGGTTTATTGCATAGAATGATAGTTTTGCCGGATAGGATGATACTCTGAGTTGATAAAATGATACTTTGGACTGGCTGATAAAATGATATATGTTAGGTTTATTGCATAGAATGATAGTTTTGCCGGATAGAATGATACTCTGAGTTGATAAAATGATACTTTTGACTGACTGATAAAATGATATATGTTAGGTTTATTGCATAGAATGATAGTTTTGCCGGATAGAATAATACTCTGAGTTGATAAAATGATACTTTTGACTGGCTGATAAAATGATATATGTTAGGTTTATTGCATAGAATGATAGTTTTGCCGGATAGAATGATACTCTGAGTTGATAAAATGATACTTTTGACTGACTGATAAAATGATAAAATGATATATGTTAGGTTTATTGCATAGAATGATAGTTTTGCCGGATAGAATGATACTCTGAGTTGATAAAATGATACTTTTGACTGACTGATAAAATGATAAAATGTTATATGTTAGGTGTATTGCATAGAATGATAGTTTTTCCGGATAGAATGATACTCTGAGTTGATAAAATGATACTTTTGACTGACTGATAAAATGATAAAATGATACTTAAATAAGATTTTACGTATTTAAATGAGCGAAATTTGTATATCATGGGAAATAAGATTTTACGTATAACTGAATCTCATACATACGTGTAACTGAACCTCATACATCTGTATATCATGGGAAATAAGATTTTACGTATTTAAATGAGCGAAATTTGGATACGTAAATTTAATCATGAGCGAAATTCAGAAATTAAATAAGCAAAATGACATATTTACCCCCTGCACCTTTTTTATGAAGGAAAGCTAAGTTTGAATCTAGACCACATGATTTTAAAAATGTGTAGTCCAGATTTAGTTATAGGGTTATTACGGAAATTGGGGTTATACACCCAAAATACCTATCATTCTATCGGCTGAAAGTATCATTCTACCGGGCAAAACTATCATTCTATCGGCTGAAAGTATCATTCTATCCGGCTAAACTATCATTTTATGCATTATTCCTAACATTTATATGCTAAAAGTATCATTTTATCAACTCAGAGTATCATTCTATCCGGAAAAACTATCATTCTATGCAATAAACCTAACATATATCATTTTATCATTTTATCAGTCAGTCAAATCAGAGTATCATTATATCCGGCAAAACTATCATTCATTGCAATAAACCTACCATTTTATCATAAAGCAATAAACGTATCATTTTATCAACTCAAAGTATCATTTTTATAAGGTTACTGTCATTTTAACCCCTTAGATTATCATTTTATCAGGTAAAAGTATCATTTTATTAAACAAAAATGTCATTTTATACACCAAAAATACCTATCATTCTATCGGCTGAAAGTATCATTCTATCGGCTGAAAGTATCATTCAAACTTAGATTTACTTCATAAAAAAAAGCGCGGGGGTAAATATGTCATTTCCCTCATTTAATTTCTGAATTTCGCCAAATATAACCTAAAATGATAAAATGATATATGTTAGGTTTATTGCATAGAATGATAGTTTTGCCGGATAGAATGATACTCTGAGTTGATAAAATGATACTTTTGACTGACTGATAAAATGATATATAAAATGATATATGTTAGGTTTATTGCATAGAATGATAGTTTTGCCGGATAGAATGATACTCTAAGTTGATAAAATGATAATTTTGACTGATTGATAAAATGATATATGTTAGGTTTATTGCATAGAATGATAGTTTTGCCGGATAGAATGATACTCTGAGTTGATTAAATGATACTTTTGACTGACTGATAAAATGATAAATTGATATATGTTAGGTTTATTGCATAGAATGATAGTTTTGCCGGATAGAATGATACTCTGAGTTGATAAAATGATACTTTTGACTGACTGATAAAATGATAAAATGTTATATGTTATGTTTATTGCATAGAATGATAGTTTTTCCGGATAGAATGATACTCTGAGTTGATAAAATGATACTTTTGACTGACTGATAAAATGATAAAATGATACTTAAATAAGATTTTACGTATTTAAATGAGCGAAATTTGTATATCATGGGAAATAAGATTTTACGTATAACTGAATCTCATACATACGTGTAACTGAACCTCATACATCTGTATATCATGGGAAATAAGATTTTACGTATTTAAATGAGCGAAATTTGGATACGTAAATTTAATCATGAGCGAAATTCAGAAATTAAATAAGCAAAATGACATATTTACCCCCTGCACCTTTTTTATGAAGGAAAGCTAAGTTTGAATCTAGACCACATGATTTTAAAAATGTGTAGTCCAGATTTAGTTATAGGGTTATTACGGAAATTGGGGTTATACACCAAAAATACCTATCATTCTATCGGCTGAAAGTATCATTCTACCGGGCAAAACTATCATTCTATCGGCTGAAAGTATCATTCTATCCGGCTAAACTATCATTTTATGCATTATTCCTAACATTTATATGCTAAAAGTATCATTTTATCAACTCAGAGTATCATTCTATCCGGAAAAACTATCATTCTATGCAATAAACCTAACATATATCATTTTATCATTTTATCAGTCAGTCAAATCAGAGTATCATTATATCCGGCAAAACTATCATTCATTGCAATAAACCTACCATTTTATCATAAAGCAATAAACGTATCATTTTATCAACTCAAAGTATCATTTTTATAAGGTTACTGTCATTTTAACCCCTTAGATTATCATTTTATCAGGTAAAAGTATCATTTTATTAAACAAAAATGTCATTTTATACACCAAAAATACCTATCATTCTATCGGCTGAAAGTATCATTCTATCGGCTGAAAGTATCATTCAAACTTAGATTTACTTCATAAAAAAAAGCGCGGGGGTAAATATGTCATTTCCCTCATTTAATTTCTGAATTTCGCCAAATATAACCTAAAATGATAAAATGATATATGTTAGGTTTATTGCATAGAATGATAGTTTTGCCGGATAGAATGATACTCTGAGTTGATAAAATGATGCTTCTGACTGACTGATAAAATGATAAAATGATATATGTTAGGTTTATTGCATAGAATGATAGTTTTGTCGGATAGAATGATACTCTAAGTTGATAAAATGATAATTTTGACTGACTGATAAAATGATATATGTTAGGTTTATTGCATAGAATGATAGTTTTGCAGGATAGAATGATACTCTGAGTTGATTAAATGATACTTTTGACTGACTGATAAAATGATAAATTGATATATGTTAGGTTTATTGCATAGAATGATAGTTTTGCCGGATAGAATGATACTCTGAGTTGATAAAATGATACTTTTGACTGACTGATAAAATGATAAAATGTTATATGTTAGGTTTATTGCATAGAATGATAGTTTTTTCCGGATAGAATGATACTCTGAGTTGATAAAATGATACTTTTGACTGACTGATAAAATGATAAAATGATACTTAAATAAGATTTTACGTATTTAAATGAGCGAAATTTGTATATCATGGGAAATAAGATTTTACGTATAACTGAATCTCATACATACGTGTAACTGAACCTCATACATCTGTATATCATGGGAAATAAGATTTTACGTATTTAAATGAGCGAAATTTGGATACGTAAATTTAATCATGAGCGAAATTCAGAAATTAAATAAGCAAAATGACATATTTACCCCCTGCACCTTTTTTATGAAGGAAAGCTAAGTTTGAATCTAGACCACATGATTTTAAAAATGTGTAGTCCAGATTTAGTTATAGGGTTATTACGGAAATTGGGGTTATACACCAAAAATACCTATCATTCTATCGGCTGAAAGTATCATTCTACCGGGCAAAACTATCATTCTATCGGCTGAAAGTATCATTCTATCCGGCTAAACTATCATTTTATGCATTATTCCTAACATTTATATGCTAAAAGTATCATTTTATCAACCTAGAGTATCATTCTATCCGGAAAAACTATCATTCTATGCAATAAACCTAAAATATATCATTTTATCAGTCAGTCAAATCAGAGTATCATTATATCCGGCAAAACTATCATTCATTGCAATAAACCTACCATTTTATCATAAAGCAATAAACGTATCATTTTATCAACTCAAAGTATCATTTTTATAAGGTTACTGTCATTTTAACCCCTTAGATTATCATTTTATCAGGTAAAAGTATCATTTATTAAACAAAAATGTCATTTTATACACCAAAAATACCTATCATTCTATCGGCTGAAAGTATCATTCTATCGGCTGAAAGTATCATTCAAACTTAGATTTACTTCATAAAAAAAAGCGCGGGGGTAAATATGTCATTTCCCTCATTTAATTTCTGAATTTCGCCAAATATAACCTAAAATGATAAAATGATATATGTTAGGTTTATTGCATAGAATGATAGTTTTGCCGGATAGAATGATACTCTGAGTTGATAAAATGATGCTTTTGACTGACTGATAAAATGATAAAATGATATATGTTAGGTTTATTGCATAGAATGATAGTTTTGCCGGATAGAATGATACTCTAAGTTGACAAAATGATAATTTTGACTGACTTATAAAATGATATATGTTAGGTTTATTGCATAGAATGATAGTTTTGCCGGATAGAATGATTGACTGACTGATAAAATGATACTTTTGACTGACTGATAAAATGATGTATGTTAGGTTTATTGCATAGAATGATAGTTTTGCCGGATAGAATGATACTCTGAGTTGATAAAATGATACTTTTGACTGACTGATAAAATGATAAAATGATATATGTTAGGTTTATTGCATAGAATGATAGTTTTTCCGGATAGAATGATACTCTGAGTTGATAAAATGATACTTTTGACTGACTGATAAAATGATAAAATGATACTTAAAAAAGATTTTACGTATTTAAATGAGCAAAATTTGTATATCATGGGAAATAAGATTTTACGTATAACTGAATCTCATACATACGTGTAACTGAACCTCATACATCTGTATATCATGGGAAATAAGATTTTACGTATTTAAATGAGCGAAATTTGGATACGTAAATTTAATCATGAGCGAAATTCAGAAATTAAATAAGCAAAATGACATATTTACCCCCTGCACCTTTTTTATGAAGGAAAGCTAAGTTTGAATCTAGACCACATGATTTTAAAAATGTGTAGTCCAGATTTAGTTATAGGGTTATTACGGAAATTGGGGTTATACAACAAAAATACCTATCATTCTATCGGCTGAAAGTATCATTCTACCGGGCAAAAACTATCATTCTATCGGCTGAAAGTATCATTCTATCCGGCTAAACTATCATTTTATGCATTGTTCCTAACATTTATATGCTAAAAGTATCATTTTATCAACTCAGAGTATCATTCTATCCGGAAAAACTATCATTCTATGCAATAAACCTAACATATATCATTTTATCATTTTATCAGTCAGTCAAATCAGAGTATCATTATATCCGGCAAAACTATCATTCATTGCAATAAACCTACCATTTTATCATAAAGCAATAAACGTATCATTTTATCAACTCAAAGTATCATTTTTATAAGGTTACTGTCATTTTAACCCCTTAGATTATCATTTATCAGGTAAAAGTATCATTTTATTAAACAAAAATGTCATTTTATACACCAAAAATACCTATCATTCTATCGGCTGAAAGTATCATTCTATCGGCTGAAAGTATCATTCAAACTTAGATTTACTTCATAAAAAAAAGCGCGGGGGTAAATATGTCATTTCCCTCATTTAATTTCTGAATTTCGCCAAATATAACCTAAAATGATAAAATGATATATGTTAGGTTTATTGCATAGAATGATAGTTTTGCTGGATAGAATGATACTCTGAGTTGATAAAATGATACTTTTGACTGACTGATAAAATGATATATGTTAGGTTTATTGCATTGAATGATAGTTTTGCCGGATAGAATGATACTCTAAGTTGATAAAATGATAATTTTGACTGATTGATAAAATGATATATGTTAGGTTTATTGCATAGAATGATAGTTTTGCCGGATAAAATGATACTCTGAGTTGATTAAATGATACTTTTGACTGACTGATAAAATGATAAATTGATATATGTTAGGTTTATTGCATAGAATGATAGTTTTTCCGGATAGAATGATACTCTGAGTTGATAAAATGATACTTTTGACTGACTGATAAAATGATAAAATGATACTTAAATAAGATTTTACGTATTTAAATGAGCGAAATTTGTATATCATGGGAAATAAGATTTTACGTATAACTGAATCTCATACATACGTGTAACTGAACCTCATACATCTGTATATCATGGGAAATAAGATTTTACGTATTTAAATGAGCGAAATTTGGATACGTAAATTTAATCATTAGCAAAATTCAGAAATTAAATAAGCGAAGTGACATATTTACCCTCTGCGCCTTTTTTATGAAGGAAAGCTAAGTTTGAATCTAGACCAGGTGATTTTAAAAATGTGTAGTCCAGATTTAGTTATAGGGTTATTACGGAAATAGGGGTTATACACCAAAAATACCTATCATTCTACCGGACAAAACTATCATTCTATCGGCTGAAAGTATCATTCTATCCGGCAAAACTATCATTTTATGCATTATTCCTAACATTTATAAGCTAAAAGTATCATTTTATCAACTCAGAGTATCATTCTATCCGGAAAAACTATCATTCTATGCAATAATTCTAACATATATCATTTTATCATTTTATCATTTTATCAGTCAGTCAAATCAGAGTATCATTATATCCGGCAAAACTATCATTCATTGCAATAAACCTATCATTTTATCATAAAGCAATAAACGTATCATTTTATCAACTCAAAGTATCATTTTTATAAGGTTACTGTCATTTTAACCCCTTAGATTATCATTTTATCAGGTAAAAGTATCATTTTATTAAACAAAAATGTCATTTTATACACCAAAAATACCTATCATTCTATTGGCTGAAAGTATCATTCTACCCGGCAAATCTATCATTCTATCGGCTGAAAGTATCATTCAAACTTAGATTTACTTCATAAAAAAAACGCGGGGGTAAATATGTCATTTCCCTCATTTAATTTCTGAATTTCGCCAAATATAACCTAAAATGATAAAATGATATATGTTAGGTTTATTGCATAGAATGATAGTTTTGCCGGATAGAATGATACTCTGAGTTGTTAAAATGATACTTTTGACTGACTGATAAAATGATATATAAAATGATATATGTTAGGTTTATTGCATAGAATGATAGTTTTGCCGGATAGAATGATACTCTAAGTTGATAAAATGATAATTTTGACTGATTGACAAAATGATATATGTTAGGTTTATTGCATAGAATGATAGTTTTGCCGGATAGAATGATACTCTGAGTTGATTAAATGATACTTTTGACTGACTGATAAAATGATAAATTGATATATGTTAGGTTTATTGCATAGAATGATAGTTTTGCCGGATAGAATGATACTCTGAGTTGATAAAATGATACTTTTGACTGACTGATAAAATGATAAAATGTTATATGTTAGGTTTATTGCATAGAATGATAGTTTTTCCGGATAGAATGATACTCTGAGTTGATAAAATGATACTTTTGACTGACTGATAAAATGATAAAATGATACTTAAAAAAGATTTTACGTATTTAAATGAGCAAAATTTGTATATCATGGGAAATAAGATTTTACGTATAACTGAACCTCATACATACGTGTAACTGAACCTCATACATCTGTATATCATGGGAAATAAGATTTTACGTATTTAAATGAGCGAAATTTGGATACGTAAATTTAATCATGAGCGAAATTCAGAAATTAAATAAGCAAAATGACATATTTACCCCCTGCACCTTTTTTATGAAGGAAAGCTAAGTTTGAATCTAGACCACATGATTTTAAAAATGTGTAGTCCAGATTTAGTTATAGGGTTATTACGGAAATTGGGGTTATACACCAAAAATACCTATCATTCTATCGGCTGAAAGTATCATTCTACCGGGCAAAACTATCATTCTATCGGCTGAAAGTATCATTCTATCCGGCTAAACTATCATTTTATGCATTGTTCCTAACATTTATATGCTAAAAGTATCATTTTATCAACTCAGAGTATCATTCTATCCGGAAAAAACTATCATTCTATGCAATAAACCTAACATATATCATTTTATCATTTTATCAGTCAGTCAAATCAGAGTATCATTATATCCGGCAAAACTATCATTCATTGCAATAAACCTACCATTTTATCATAAAGCAATAAACGTATCATTTTATCAACTCAAAGTATCATTTTTATAAGGTTACTGTCATTTTAACCCCTTAGATTATCATTTTATCAGGTAAAAGTATCATTTTATTAAACAAAAATGTCATTTTATACACCAAAAATACCTATCATTCTATCGGCTGAAAGTATCATTCTATCGGCTGAAAGTATCATTCAAACTTAGATTTACTTCATAAAAAAAAGCGCGGGGGTAAATATGTCATTTCCCTCATTTAATTTCTGAATTTCGCCAAATATAACCTAAAATGATAAAATGATATATGTTAGGTTTATTGCATAGAATGATAGTTTTGCCGGATAGAATGATACTCTGAGTTGATAAAATGATACTTTTGACTGACTGATAAAATGATATATGTTAGGTTTATTGCATAGAATGATAGTTTTGCCGGATAGAATGATACTCTAAGTTGACAAAATGATAATTTTGACTGATTGATAAAATGATATATGTTAGGTTTATTGCATAGAATGATAGTTTTGCCGGATAAAATGATACTCTGAGTTGATTAAATGATACTTTTGACTGACTGATAAAATGATAAATTGATATATGTTAGGTTTATTGCATAGAATGATAGTTTTTCCGGATAGAATGATACTCTGAGTTGATAAAATGATACTTTTGACTGACTGATAAAATGATAAAATGATACTTAAATAAGATTTTACGTATTTAAATGAGCGAAATTTGTATATCATGGGAAATAAGATTTACGTATAACTGAATCTCATACATACGTGTAACTGAACCTCATACATCTGTGTATCATGGGAAATAAGATTTTACGTATTAAAATGAGCGAAATTTGGATACGTAAATTTAATCATTAGCAAAATTCAGAAATTAAATAAGCGAAGTGACATATTTACCCTCTGCGCCTTTTTTATGAAGGAAAGCTAAGTTTGAATCTAGACCAGGTGATTTTAAAAATGTGTAGTCCAGATTTAGTTATAGGGTTATTACGGAAATAGGGGTTATACACCAAAAATACCTATCATTCTACCGGACAAAACTATCATTCTATCGGCTGAAAGTATCATTCTATCCGGCAAAACTATCATTTTATGCATTATTCCTAACATTTATAAGCTAAAAGTATCATTTTATCAACTCAGAGTATCATTCTATCCGGAAAAAACTATCATTCTATGCAATAATTCTAACATATATCATTTTATCATTTTATCATTTTATCAGTTAGTCAAATCAGAGTATCATTATATCCGGCAAAACTATCATTCATTGCAATAAACCTATCATTTTATCATAAAGCAATAAACGTATCATTTTATCAACTCAAAGTATCATTTTTATAAGGTTACTTTCATTTTATCCCCTTAGATTATCATTTTATAAGGTAAAAGTATCATTTTATTAAACAAAAATGTCATTTTATACACCAAAAGTACCTATCATTCTATCGGCTGAAAGTATCATTCTACCCGGCAAAACTATCATTCTATCGGCTGAAATTATCATTCAAACTTAGATTTACTTCATAAAAAAAAGCGCGGGGGTAAATATGTCATTTCCCTCATTTAATTTCTGAATTTCGCCAAATATAACCTAAAATGATAAAATGATATATGTTAGGTTTATTGCATAGAATGATAGTTTTGCCGGATAGAATGATACTCTGAGTTGATAAAATGATGCTTCTGACTGACTGATAAAATGATAAAATGATATATGTTAGGTTTATTGCATAGAATGATAGTTTTGTCGGATAGAATGATACTCTAAGTTGATAAAATGATAATTTTGACTGACTGATAAAATGATATATGTTAGGTTTATTGCATAGAATGATAGTTTTGCAGGATAGAATGATACTCTGAGTTGATAAAATAGTACTTTTGACTGACTGATAAAATGATAAAATGATATATGTTAGGTTTATTTCATAGAATGATAGTTTTGCCAGATAGAATGATACTCTGAGTTGATAAAATGATACTTTTGACTGACTGATAAAATGATATATGTTAGGTTTATTGCATAGAATGATAGTTTTGCAGGATAGAATGATACTCTGAGTTGATAAAATGATACTTTTGACTGACTGATAAAATGATATATGTTAGGTTTATTGCATAGAATGATAGTTTTGCCGGATAGAATGATACTCTGAGTTGATAAAATGATACTTTTGACTGACTGATAAAATGATAAAATGATATATGTTAGGTTTATTGCATAGAATGATAGTTTTTCCGGATAGAATGATACTCTGAGTTGATAAAATGATACTTTTGACTGACTGATAAAATGATAAAATGATACTTAAATAAGATTTTACGTATTTAAATGAGCGAAATTTGTATATCATGGGAAATAAGATTTTACCTATAACTGAACCTCATACATACGTGTAACTGAACCTCATACATCTGTATATCATGGGAAATAAGATTTTACGTATTTAAATGAGCGAAATTTGGATACGTAAATTTAATCATGAGCAAAATTCAGAAATTAAATAAGCGAAATGACATATTTACCCTCTGCGCCTTTTTTATGAAGGAAAGCTAAGTTTGAATCTAGACCACGTGATTTTAAAAATGTGTAGTCCAGATTTAGTTATAGGGTTATTACGGAAATTGGGGTTATACACCAAAAATACCTATCAATTTATCAGCTGAAAGTATCATTCTACCGGGCAAAACTATCATTCTATCGGCAACAAAACTATCATTTTATGCATTATTCCTAACCTTTATAAGCTAAAAGTATCATTTTATCAACTCAGAGTATCATTCTATCCGGAAAAAACTATCATTCTATGCAATAAACCTAACATATATCATTTTATCATTTTATCAGTCAGTCGACAGTATCATTTTATCAACTCAGAGTATCATTCTATCCGGCAAAACTATCATTCTATGCAATAAACCTAACATATATCATTTTATCATTTTATCAGTCTGTCAAAAGTATCATTTTATCAACTCAGAGTATCATTCTATCCGGCAAAACTATCATTCTATGCAATAAACCTAACATATATCATTTTATCATTTTATCAATCAGTCAAAAGTATTATTTTATCAACTCAGAGTATCATTCTATCAGGAAAAACTATCATTCTATGCAATAAACCTAACATATATAATTTTATCAGTCATTCAAAAGTATCATTTTATCAACTCAGAGTATCATTCTATCCGGCAAAACTATCATTCTATGAAATAAACCTAACATATATCATTTTATCATTTTATCAGTCAGTCAAAAGTATCATTTTATCAACTCAGAGTATCATTCTATCCGGCAAAACTATCATTCTATGCAATAAACCTAACATATATCATTTTATCATTTTATCAGTCAGTCAAAAGCATCATTTTATCAACACAGAGTATCATTCTATCCGGCAAAACTATCATTCTATGCAATAAACCTAACATATATAATTTATCAGTCATTCAAAAGTATCATTTTATCAACTCAGAGTATCATTCTATCCGGCAAAACTATCATTCTATGAAATAAACCTAACATATATCATTTTATCATTTTATCAGTCAGTCAAAAGTATCATTTTATCAACTCAGAGTATCATTCTATCCGGCAAAACTATCATTCTATGCAATAAACCTAACATATATCATTTTATCATTTTATCAGTCAGTCAAAAGTATCATTTTATCAACTTAGAGTATCATTCTATCAGGCAAAACTATCATTCTATGCAATAAACCTAACATATATCATTTTTATCAGTCAGTCAAAAGTATCATTTTATCAACTCAGAGTATCATTCTATCCGGCAAAACTATCATTCTATGAAATAAACCTAACATATATCATTTTATCATTTTATCAGTCAGTCAAAAGTAGCATTTTATCAACTCAGAGTATCATTCTATCCGGCAAAACTATCATTCTATGCAATAAACCTAACATATATCATTTTATCATTTTATCAGTCAGTCAAAAGTATCATTTTATAAACTCAGAGTATCATTCTATTCGGCAAAACTATCATTCTATGCAATAAACCTAACATATATCATTTTATCAGTCAGTCAAAAGTATCATTTTATCAACTCAGAGTATCATTCTATCCGGCAAAACTATCATTCTATGCAATAAACCTAACATATATCATTTTATCATTTTATCAGTCAGTCAAAAGTATCAATTTATCAACTCAGAGTATCATTCTATCCGAGAAAACTATCATACTATGCAATAAACCTAATATATATCATTTTATCATTTATCAGTCAGTCAAAAGTACCATTTTATCAACTCAGAGTATCATTCTATCCGGCAAAACTATTATTCTATGCAATATACCTAACATATATCATTTTATCATTTTATCAGTCAGTCAAAAGTATCATTTTATCAATTCAGAGTATCATTCTATCCGGTAAACTATCATTCTATGCAATAAACCTAACATATATCATTTTATCATTTTATCAGTCAGTCAAAAGCATCATTTTATCAACTCAGAGTATCATTCTATCCGGCAAAACTATCATTCTATGCAATAAACCTAACATAAATAATTTTATCAGTCAGTCAAAAGTATCATTTATCAACTCAGAGTATCATTCTATCCGGCAAAACTATCATTCTATGAAATAAACCTAACATATATCATTTTATCATTTTATCAGTCTGTCAAAAGTATCATTTATCAACTCAGAGTATCATTCTATCCGGCAAAACTATCATTCTATGCAATAAACCTAACATATATCATTTTATCATTTTATCAGTCAGTCAAAAGTATCAATTTATCAACTCAGAGTATCATTCTATCCGAGAAAACTATCATTCTATGCAATAAACCTAATATATATCATTTTATCATTTTATCAGTCAGTCAAAAGTACCATTTTATCAACTCAGAGTATCATTCTATCCGGCAAAACTATTATTCTATGCAATAAACCTAACATATATCATTTTATCATTTTATCAGTCAGTCAAAAGTATCATTTTATCAATTCAGAGTATCATTCTATCCGGTAAACTATCATTCTATGCAATAAACCTAACATATATCATTTTATCATTTTATCAGTCAGTCAAAAGCATCATTTTATCAACTTAGAGTATCATTCTATCCGGCAAAACTATCATTCTATGCAATAAACCTAACATAAATAATTTTATCAGTCAGTCAAAAGTATCATTTATCAACTCAGAGTATCATTCTATCCGGCAAAACTATCATTCTATGAAATAAACCTAACATATATCATTTTATCATTTTATCAGTCTGTCAAAAGTATCATTTTATCAACTCAGAGTATCATTCTATCCGGCAAAACTATCATTCTATGCAATAAACCTAACATATATCATTTTATCATTTTATCAGTCTGTCAAAAGTATCATTTTATCAACTCAGAGTATCATTCTATCCGGCAAAACTATCATTCTATGCAATAAACCTAACATATATCATTTTATCATTTTATCAGTCAGTCAAAAGTATCATTTTATCAACTCAGAGTATCATTCTATCCGGCAAAACTATCATTCTATGCAATAAACCTAACATATATAATTTTATCAGTCATTCAAAAGTATCATTTTATCAACTCAGAGTATCATTATATCCGGCAAAACTATCATTCTATGAAATAAACCTAACATATATCATTTTATCATTTTATCAGTCAGTCAAAAGTATCATTTTATCAACTCAAAGTATCATTCTATCCGGCAAAACTATCATTCTATGCAATAAACCTAACATATATCATTTTATCATTTTATCAGTCAGTCAAAAGCATCATTTTATCAACACAGAGTATCATTCTATCCGGCAAAACTATCATTCTATGCAATAAACCTAACATATATCATTTTATCATTTTATCAGTCAGTCAAAAGTATCATTTTATCAACTCAGAGTATCATTCTATCCGGCAAAACTATCATTCTATGCAATAAACCTAACATATATCATTTTATCAGTCAGTCAAAAGTATCATTTTAACAACTAAGAGTATCATTCTGTCCGGCAAAACTATCATTCTATGCAATAAACCTAACATATATCATTTTATCAGTCAAAAGTATCATTTTATCAACTAAGAGTATCATTCTACCGGCAAAACTATCATTCTATGCAATAAACCTAACATATATCATTTTATCATTTTATCATTTTATCAGTCAGTCAAAAGTATCATTTTATCAACTCAGAGTATCATTCTATCCGGCAAAACTATCATTCTATGCAATAAAACTAACATATATCATTTATCAGTCAGTCAAAAGTATCATTTTATCAACTTAGAGAATCATTCTATCCGGCAAAACTATCATTCTATGCAATAAACCTAACATATATCATTTTATCATTTTATCAGTCAGTCAAAAGTATCATTTTATCAACTCAGAGTATCATTCTATCCGACAAAACTATCATTCTATGCAATAAACCTAACATATATCATTTTATCATTTTATCAGTCAGTCAAAAGTACCATTTTATCAACTCAGAGTATCATTCTATCCGGCAAAACTATCATTCTATGCAATAAACCTAACATATATCATTTTATCATTTTATCAGTCAGTCAAAAGTATCATTTTATCAATTCAGAGTATCATTCTATCCGGTAAACTATCATTCTATGCAATAAATCTAACATATATCATTTTATCATTTTATCAGTCAGTCAGAAGCATCATTTTATCAACTCAGAGTATCATTCTATCCGGCAAAACTATCATTCTATGCAATTAACCTAACATATATCATTTTATCATTATTATCAGTCAGTCAAAAGTATCATTTTATCAACTCAGAGTATCATTCTGTCCGGCAAAACTATCATTCTATGAAATAAACCTAACATATATCATTTTATCAGTCAGTCAAAAGTATCATTTTATCAACTTAGAGAATCATTCTATCCATTCTATGTAATAAACCTAACATATATCATTTTATCATTTTATCAGTCAGTCAAAAGTATCAATTTATCAACTCAGAGTATCATTCTATCCGACAAAACTATCATTCTATGCAATAAACCTAACATATATCATTTTATCATTTTATCAGTCAGTCAAAAGTACCATTTTATCAACTCAGAGTATCATTCTATCCGGCAAAACTATTATTCTATGCAATAAACCTAACATATGTCATTTTATCATTTTATCAGTCAGTCAAAAGTATCATTTTATCAATTCAGAGTATCATTCTATCCGGTAAACTATCATTCTATGCAATAAACCTAACATATATCATTTTATCATTTTATCAGTCAGTCAAAAGCATCATTTTATCAACTCAGAGTATCATTCTATCCGGCAAAACTATCATTCTATGCAATAAACCTAACATATATCATTTTATCAGTCAGTCAAAAGTATCATTTTATCAACTCAGAAGTATCATTCTATCTGGCAAAACTATCATTCTATGAAATAAACCTAACATATATCATTTTATCATTTTATCAGTCAGTCAAAAGTATCATTTTATCAACTCAGAGTATCATTCTATCCGGCAAAACTATCATTCTATGCAATAAACCTACATATGACATTTTATCATTTTATCAGTCATTCAAAAGTATCATTTTATCAACTCAGAGTATCATTATATCCGGCAAAACTATCATTCTATGCAATAAACCTAACATATATCATTTTATCATTTTATCAGTCAGTCAAAAGTATCATTTTATCAACTCAGAGTATCATTCTATCCGGCAAAACTATCATTCTATGCAATAAACCTAACATATATCATTTTATCAGTCAGTCAAAAGTATCATTTTATCAACTCAGAGTATCATTCTATCCGACAAAACTATCATTCTATGCAATAAACCTAACATATATCATTTTATCAGTCAGTCAAAAGTATCATTTTATCAACTCAGAGTATCATTCTATCCGGCAAAACTATCATTCTATGAAATAAACCTAACATATATCATTTTATCATTTTATCAGTCAGTCAAAAGTAGCATTTTATCAACTCAGAGTATCATTCTATCCGGCAAAACTATCATTCTATGCAATAAACCTAACATATATCATTTTATCATTTTATCATTTTATCAGTCAGTCAAAAGTATCATTTTATCAACTCAGAGTATCATTCTATCCGGCAAAACTATCATTCTATGCAATAAAACTAACATATATCATTTTATCAGTCAGTCAAAAGTATCATTTTATCAACTTAGAGAATCATTCTATCCGGCAAAACTATCATTCTATGCAATAAACCTAACATATATCATTTTATCATTTTATCAGTCAGTCAAAAGTACCATTTTATCAACTCAGAGTATCATTCTATCCGACAAAACTATCATTCTATGCAATAAACCTAACATATATCATTTTATCATTTTATCAGTCAGTCAAAAGTACCATTTTATCAACTCAGAGTATCATTCTATCCGGCAAAACTTACATTCTATGCAATAAACCTAACATATATCATTTTATCATTTTATCAGTCAGTCAAAAGTATCATTTTATCAACTCAGAGTATCATTCTATCCGGTAAACTATCATTCTATGCAATAAACCTAACATATATCATTTTATCATTTTATCAGTCAGTCAAAAGCATCATTTTATCAACTCAGAGTATCATTCTATCCGGAAAAACTATCATTCTATGCAATAAACCTAACATAAATAATTTTATCAGTCAGTCAAAAGTATCATTTTATCAACTCAGAGTATCATTCTATCCGGCAAAACTATCATTCTATGAAATAAACCTAACATATATCATTTTATCATTTTATCAGTCTGTCAAAAGTATCATTTTATCAACTCAGAGTATCATTCTATCCGGAAAAAACTATCATCTAATCCTTATCTCTCTAATCTGATTATGGCCAGTAAGTTTAGAAATCTTTTAAGATCCAGCTCCGACAATAGAAATGATAAAGATATCGTTTTTAGTAATGAAATATATGTACCTATTGATTATTCAAATTGGACCATCCCGAAAGAGAAAGTAGAAAACTTCTATGATATAGGTATGTTTGACTTCAGAACTGCCTTTTCTGTTAGAACTCATGAAGAAACTAGAAGTATTCTTCATAAATCTGAAAGTTTTCCTTTACTTAACTATGACTCTATTAAAAAATATATAAAACAAGGACATAGATATGCCCATTTTGGTCTTGCTCAAATTGCTGTCAAACCCTTAGTTCATATAGGAGTTGACACCCCTATTTATCTCGCCCTAAGAGATAAAAGACTTAAAAAATATCAAACTTCCCTTCTGGCAATGGTCCAAACTAATATTTGTAACGGGCCAATATATTTTAATAGTTCTCCAAACTTTTCTGTTGATCTTACAGACCCAATGATTTTAGAATCCCTTGTTCTTGATGTTCAAATACAAGGGGATGAATTTCATAATTGTAAAAATTTTGCTATCATGTTTAGGGTTTACCTTAGACTTATGTCTTCAAACTTAAATCCTAAATTTAGTAAAAATCCTTTTGCAAAAGGAGAAACTATTCTCTTACAAATGGATGCTGAACAATCCACAACATATACTCCTAAACGTCTCAAATGGGATCAAATTACAATCCCTGACCAGTTTATCATAAAAGAACCACAAATTCCCCGAAATATTAGAAAGACTGAACCATCTCAAATTATTGAAGAACCTGATGGCACGGTTACAGTTAAATTCGATAGGACAAATTCTTTCTCAAATTTTAGTTACAATAGAGTTTTAACTATGAAAATAATAGAGCCTCCTGTTCTGATACTCCAAGTACCTCAGAAAGGAAGTGGACTTTCAAAACCCCTATACCTCAATCAAACTTTGTTACTGAAGAAAATATAGGAGATCCTTATTCCCCTACTAGGAGTACTATGGTCATAACTTATAATAAAGATTTTGAACCTGATATGGAATATTTAAATGACGAATTAAGCTCTCCCTTTTACAAAGAAAAAGAAAGATGGTTTAATAAAATTGATGAAAAAATTAGAAACAAAATAAAAGATGAATGGTTAAAAGAAATGAAAAGGATAAAATCAAACTTTCTTTTTTATGATTTTATAGCAATATACCTTTCTACAGAAGGATGGTATGATTGTTTCAAAAAACCTACCATTGAAGTTAACACTAGTCTCATAAAAAAATGCTGTTTGTCTAATAATAACACTGTTATTTCTGCAGTACACCCTCCTCTAAAATCTTTAAAAATTCAAACTTATAAAGGATAAATTATTGCTGATCCTTTTAAACAAACAAAAGAAACTGATGAAAAGGATTTACAAAGAGTCATTCAACAAAATAACTATTCAAATCAAATTCTTAATACTATTGCAAATCAACTTGATACCTTATCTACTAATAATACTCCATCTACTAAACAAAGTATACTGAATGACAAGTCTAGACCTTATTTCCAAAGTAATGATATTTTAAAAAATAAAACATTTCTCTTAATTCTAAAACAGAAAATCTTCTTAAAAGAATTACTGAAAAACTCGGTGAGCCAAGCACTTCAAATACTAATGTCATCAGAGAAAATTATGAGTCAAATACTGATCAGTCTAGTTATTCTTCCTCCGACCAAGATGATAATTATGTTGAAAAATTTGAAGAAGCATTTAAAGAAAATGACGACACTCCTTTTAGGATAAATAAAATTTTTAAAGGAAATAAATTTAATAATAACAAAAATTACTATAATAGACCTTCTCCGGCTGATATGCTTTATGAAGAAAGAGGTCAATTTCATAAGTCTAGTTATGATGGAAATTCTATTACAGAATGGAATATAGATGGAAAATCCGAATATGAAATCATTAATACTTTACAAGAAATGGGAATGGCAAAAATTGCTTATAGATGTAATGGAGTTTCCGAAAAAGAAGCATGTGTCCTCATAGTTAATGGTTTTACAGGCCAATTAAAAAACTGGTGGGATAATGCTTTAAGCCTTGAAAGTAAAGAAGAAATTTTAAATCATAAGGTTAATATTGAAGAACCAGAAGGAGAGATTAAAGAAGCAAGTGATGCTTGTGACTTTCTTGTTGTAACCATTTCGATGTATTTCATAGGAAACCCAAGAGAAGAATACAACAGTTCCTCTATTGTGTTAACCAATCTTAGATGTCCGTCATTGTCTGATTACCGTTGGTATAAGGATGTTTTCATAACACAAGTTCTCAAAAGAAATGACTGTAATCAAGCCTTTTGGAAAGAAAGGTTTATTGCAGGATTACCCAAACTCTTTGGTGAAAGAATAATTCAAAAAATTAAAGATGACATAGATTCTGAAGATATTCCCTTTGATAAAATAACTTTTGGCCAATTATTTGCTTTTATCAAAAAAGAAGGATTAGCCCTCTGTATGGAAATTAAAATACAAAATAAATACAGAAAAGATAAACAAAAGGCAAAGAATGAATTAGGATGTTTTTGTGAAATGTTTGGAATAGGAAAAATTGAAGCCCCTTCCTCTAAGATTAAAAGAAAAGCTAAAAAATTTTAAAAATTTCCACAAAAATCTGAAAACTATAAACCTTACAGAAATAATTTTAGAAGAACAAAACCCAAAAGAAAATTTAAACCAACTCAAGATAAAAATGAAAGTAACATAAAATGTTGGTACTGTAAGAAACCTGGTCATACCGAAGATCAATGTTGGAAGAAGAAGAAAAAGAATATTAGGCTTCTAAGTAAACAAATCAATAATCTCTTAAGAGAAGAAGATAATTATTCTAACACAGAAAGCGATTCAGAACATGAAATTGAAGAAATTCAAACTACTTCAGAAGAAAGTGATTATCATACTAGTGTTAATCATGGAAAAGATATTTGTAAAAATTGCATCAATGTCATTACTAAAGAAAAGAAAGAGATTATTTTTGATCTCATTCAACAAATCCCAGACAATGATTTAAAAGATGAATATCTTAATAAATTAAAAGACTTAATATTGGAAGAACCATCTACTTCTAAAAGGATTAATATCAATGAACAATTCAGTCTAAATAAATTATGGGATAAATATCCTTATCAAAGTATTTCTAAGCAAATAACAACAAGAGACCTTCAAAGAGAAATTAATAATCTTAAAAACAAATTAATAAGGAATTTTATGAATTAAAAGAAAAAGATTTCGATTTAGAAACAAGGTTATCTATCATTGAAAATAATACAGATGTCAGTAATTGGGAAAACCCTGATAATAATTCAGAAAATAATTCTATAAGAGTTATCCAAGAGATAAATTATCAAAAATGGCATGTCAACATAACCCTTGTAGTTAATAATTTCAAAACCAGTATTATGGCCCTTGTTGATTCAGGAGCAGATCATAATATCATTAGAGAAGGAATCGTTCCAACTAAATATTGTGATAAAACTAAAGAGAAACTTTACACAGCTAATAATAAACCTTTGAGAATTAAATTCAAACTATCCAAAGCTCATATTTGTAATAATGGGTATTGCTTTAAAAATATCTTTACCATTGCGGAAGATGTCACTTATAATATGATTTTAGGAACACCCTTCCTAACCCAAATCAATCCTTTTAACGTTAATGATAATGGTATTACTACCAATATCCAAGGAAGAGAAATAAAATTTAAATTCATTTCCCCTGTAAAGAAACAAGAAATTTTAAATCTCCAAAAGAATTCAATATTTAAAAAAATCAATAATATTACTCAAAAACAAAAACAAATGAAATTTCTCAAAGAAGAATTACCTTTTCAAAGGATTGAGGATCAAATTAAGAATTCTAAGAATGCCTCGAAAATCAAAGAAATAGAAGATAACTTTATTAAAAGAGTTTGTAATGATGTTCCTAATGCATTTTGGGAAAGAAAGCATCATGTAGTTGAATTACCATATGAAAAAGATTTTTGTGAAGAAAATATTCCTACAAAATCAAGGCCTATTCAAATGAATCACGAACTATTAGAAGTTTGTAAAAAAGAAATTAAAGACTTATTAGACAAAAAACTTATATGACCTTCAAATTCTCCTTGGAGCTGTTCAGCCTTTTATGTTATGAAACAAACTGAATTAGAAAGAAGAACTCCTAGGTTAGTCATTAATTATAAACCTCTCAATAAGGTGTTACAATGGATTAGGCACCCAATTCCTAATAAGAGAGACCTTATCAATAGACTTTATAATGCCAAAATATTCTCCAAATTTGATCTTAAATCAGGATTATGGCAAATTCAAATTGCTGAAAAAGATAGATATAAATCAGCTTTTACGGTCCCTTTTGGACATTATGAATGGAATGTAATGCCCTTTGGATTAAAAAATGCACCCTCAGAATTCCAAAAAACCATGAATGACATTCTTAATCCTCATAGTCAATTCAATATTGTCTATATTGATGATGTCTTGATTTTTTCTCAAGATCTTGACCAACACATAAGACATTTAGAAATCTTCCTAAAAACCATCGAGAAAAATGGGTTAGTCATCTCTACTCCAAAAATGAAACTTTTCCAAACCAGCATAAGATTTTTAGGGCACGAAATTGAAAAAGGAACCTTCAAACCCATCAGTAGGTCAATATCTTTTACGGACAAATTCCCTGATGAAATTAAAGATAAAAACCAACTACAAAGATTTTTAGGATGTTTAAATTACATCTCTGACTTCTTTCCTAATCTTAGAGAAACTTGTAAAATTCTTTATCAAAGACTTAAGGAAAACCCCTTCTAACTGGACTGAAGAACATACTAATATTGTTAAAACCATAAAACAACAAGTTAAAACTCTACCTTGCTTAGGTATCCCTAATCCAGAAGCCTTTATGATTATTGAAACCGATGCTTCAAACATAGGCTATGAAGGAATATTAAAGCAAAAACTTGATTCAAAAGAACAGTTAGTAAGATATCATTCTGGTATCTGGAATAATGCACAAATAAATTATTCTGTTATCAAAAAAGAAATTTTATCCATTGTTTTGTGTATCTCAAAATTCCAAGATGATCTTTATAATAAAAAATTCTTACTTAGAATTGATTGCAAATCTGCAAAAGAAGTTCTTACAAAAGATGTTCAAAATATTGTGTCAAAACAAATATTTGCCAGATGGCAAGCTATTTTATCTGTTTTCGACTTTGAAATTGAATTCATAAAAGGAGAAAATAATTCTTTACCTGATTTTCTAACAAGAGAATTTTTACAAGGTCACAGTGATGGATCCTAGAACACCCAAGAAACAAAGTGTCAAAGATTATGAAGTCTTTCCTTCAAAACCAACATCAAAAGCCCCTGATTTCATCCTCAGCTCCAAAAACTCCTCAAAAATTCAATCAAATCATTCCAAATAGATTTTCACCACTACAAAACATTCCAGAAATCCCTTATAACACAGTCCTTGCCTCAAATATTCCAAGACCCTGCAAATATTCAAATCCCAAACACTCCTGAAGAAAACAAATACTTGGCCAAAGATTGGCATGAAGATTGTGGGATGACCCCCTTTCTCTGAATATCCTGCCAGACTATCTCAAATTGATTTTATAAAAAACCGTTTTCAAATCTCCTCCCAACTTTGGGAATCTAATGATCTTTTTAAGAGACCAAAGGTATTAGAGTTTATTCTGGTGGATTCTGATTCAGTGGAAATAACTCATATTTACAACAGAGCCAAAGAAATTGAATATTCAAAATGCATTATCAAAAGAGTCCATACTATAACCACTTTTGGTGGACTTAATGAATTCAAAATCCTTAACCACCCAGCTCAGGGGTATAATTATATCGATTATAAGAATGACGGTTCAGAGCTTTCTTATGAGATATTACAACCATTCTTGGTTCATAACATTTTCATAATTGTGAAAAACAATTTCCAATTTGGTTCCCTGACTGGTGGAGAAAAATGGGTTCTTCAATTCAAATTCTTCCTTCTGATGTTCAAAAAGGTTTCAATACTTTTGCTGAGTTCAAAGTTCCTTGGATCTTTGCATGGGATTTTAATTTTGAAAAAATTTTCCCGGATCCTACTCCTTACTCTTTGACAAGAGTATACAAAGTTAAATGGTGGGCTAAATTCCAAAATCATATCGGAGCTGAAACTGCTGTCAAACATTCTTACCACTGGTGAAAAGGTTGGTTACCAAAAAGAAAGGAAAGAAAAGGACCCAAAGTTGAAACATCTAAGAAATCCAGGCAATTTCAGAAGCAAAACCCGAATGCTTTATGGATAATCTTCCAGAACATATCAAAAAAGATTTCTTTGAATTCTGGCTCAAAAATCTGTCTCCTCAAATCTAAGTCTGAAAGAATCGGTCTCTTCTGACCCTATTGGGGGTCAAGACCCCTTTGATTTTTAATGACAGGAATCTTTAGAAGAAAAGGGTGTTGGTGCTATTCAAAGTATCTTATTTCAAGAAATCAAAATTGGTATTTTGGTGATTAAATCTCTTTTAGAAGATGCAAAAGCAGCACTTGATATCCCTCCAAAAGAAGTGGATTTTCCATATCTTAGTGAGATTATTGAAGCCTTGAGCATCAAAAGCAAAGAATTGAAAGAATGAAGAGAACTCTCAAAATTATAATATTATCACTGCAGCCTAATTCTGTTCTATTATATCAGAATGCCTCCTTATTGGTTCCCTCACATTGGTGATGAAATTAGAAGATTAGAACAAGCTATCAGAGATGAAGAAGAAAGTCTCCAAGTAATGTATGAAGTCAGATTTCCTAGAAGTAGACATATGGACTACTATTACGATGATGAAGAATGGAGACATTGCCAATATATCAAAAGATGCAGAAATAAAATCAATAGGCTCCACCTCATCATGGCAGCATAAGGTGAAACAAATCTTCAAATGTCAAAAGTTACGGCTATCTTTCAAAAGATGTTTCAAAAGCTTCTCAAAAGTCAACAAAAGTGGCTACTTTTGTAAATAGTGATGTAGTACTTTTGTAATAGTTTGATAAAATAATATGTAAATTAGTGTGTATTTCGTCACTGCTTACGTTTTTGTAAGATACTGTACTCCTATTAGCCAGGGATGTTGGCTATAAATAAGAGGTTTGCGAAGAAGTTGAGCACACCGAGTTCTGATCTCAGACTCATTGCTCTTCTCCCTCCTTCCCTCTGTGAACCTTTCAAGTTTTAAGCCAAAGTGAGTTTTTTAAACTTTTTTCTTAATATTTGTCTTAATAGATTACTTTTAATCTACTCAATTATTTCCTGAAATATTTTCCATTTGTTTTTTATTATAACAAATAAGTTCCTAATATTTCAATCACAAACAATAAGGTTTCAACCAATACGTTATTACACAACACGGCTTTTGCCAATAAGTGTTCTAACAACAAGGTTTTAACCAACAAGTTTGATGATTCAAATATCATGAACTCTGATAACGGAATAATCATAATTAAAATTGAGTTACTGTTCAA